>NW_009637150.1:0-8214 GCF_000690535.1 Cariama cristata | reverse complement strand
CGGGAGTGCGTGGGCCTGCCGATGCCAGGCGGCCCTGGAGCAAGCTGCCTTCCCCGGGTCATCGGCCGTACCCAGAAACGGCGTCAACACCCAGCCCTGAAAAACTGCTTGGCTCCTGCCGCGGAGGGAAGGGAGCAAGGTTGGACCTGCTGAGCTCTGCAGGCTGCGATACCACACCTCGGTATCTGAGTGAGTGACTCACGGGGCGCTCCACCAGCAGACGGTTTCATTTCTCTTCCCCTTTTCATACAACCAGGGTATGAGTTTTTTAAAAATAGCATGTTTCCCCCTCCTTTTCTTAGTTTTCCTGCTGGGAAAGCTTTGTTTCCCACGCCTGTGAACCTTGTCTTGGTGGGCCATCACGTTGGTCATTCCCACCGAGGAGCATCGGTGTTGCAGGCACGGAGGAAACGAGGTGAGCTTGGGTTATGCCAGTAGCTCTCAGACCATCATCGAGCCTCAAAGACAGCAGATATATTAATAAATTAAGTGTGTCCCAGGTGGTTTCCTGGTCCTGAGGCCAGCTGGTGATGTACTGCTGCTGTCAAAGGCTCCTGCAGCCCCATCCAAGGTGGCCCCATCCAAACTGCCTCCTCCGAGCTCACGCAATTTCTTAACCATGCTTGGGCTCGTTGACCTGGTCCCAAACAATACTGAGGCTCTGGCATGGATTATTTTATTGTCGCAGACACAGCCAAGGTGTTTTAGCGGCCGTTTATCACCCAGACATTAGAGGCCATTTGGTGATGGGGTCCAGCGGTGGGTGGAACAACGTCGCATCTTCCTCAGGATGATGCAGGACCCGATGGAGACACCCGAGCCCGGGCTGGTGGGCAGGCTGGCTGAGCCTTGGCTAGGAAGGTGGGATGCTGGCTCCTCTCCGTGAGCCTGTGCTTTCGCAGCTCTGATTCATCCTGGGCTGCAGCAAGCTGCCGTACCCCGAGCCTGCAGACACCAGCCTGGGACGTGATGTTCTTCATCGTCTGGATAATATTCAGAGCAAGGCTTTTTCCTTACCGAAGTCATTGTGATTTACTTCAGGGGAGCCCAAGTAAAACTGAGGGGCTGCAGGAGGGGAGTTTTCCCAGGTGAAAGGACAAGATCACGTCAAATGAAGTTCAGTGATGATAAATGCAAATTAAAGTGCAATGGCAGGAAACAATTTGATCTTTTAGGCAAAAGCAAGGGGGTTTGGTATTGGCTGCATCAGTCCAGGGATGAAACGTGGTTATGAACGGCTGAGTCTTGACTCCAAAATCCGGCAGTGCCCCTAAAAGCAAAAAGAAACCCCAAACCATTGGCAGGATCCAGATGCAGATGGCAAGGAAGGGGCAAACGCAACGGGTACTGGCTGGTCTGGAGAAGAAGGATGAAGAGCTGCTGCTAGCCCTTGTCCCACAGCACCCTGCGATTGAATGGAGAAAACGAGAGGTTTGCAATACTTGGCATACAACCCCTGAAGCTCGTTGCCCAACGCCTCTGCAGTCGGTAGGAGCCTTTCGGTTCCTCGCCCAAAGATGTTGCCCACATCACCGGCCGTGCCTGAGCCTCCGTTCGGGAAGGGCTGGAGATACCCAGAGGAGACCTGGTGGGTCCGGTCACAACCAGACCTCCGTGGGTCTTGCTGTCGGCATCTCACCACCCTCAAAATGGATGGAAAGGTTGAAGGTGGCTGTGCCAGCCTGGCCCCAAGGGTCAGGTTAATCATGTCCTGGCTGCAAATCCCCGTTGAGCAATGACTAAATAAACCTTGTTTTGACAGAGCGCACGGTGGCCTCCTTCCCTTTAACTTCTTCCTTGGACCGCCAGCCTTCAGCCAGCCAGAAGACACCACGTTAATCATATTTTTTGAGTGGGAAAGCCGAGGAAAGAGTATTACTCTGTTACCACGCAGCCAGCTCATGTGGTTTAAATCATCGCTACAACGGGCCCGATGGCTTATGAAAGCACAGGATTTTTTTCCATAACATGCGGAGGGGGGAAAAACAAAAGCGCTTTGGCTGCCTATATTGAATGCAAACAAAAATATACAGACATCTGTGGTTTTCTGTGTTTTCATGGGATGCGAGGACTCAAAAGCTCTTTTGTTTCTTCAAGTGACCTGTGGTTAGGCGGCGTGGACTTGGACGTGGCGTGGACTGGGCGCTAAACGGTAAATTGGCAAGAAGACGGTGGCTGGTCCTCTCAAAGGGGTGTGCGAGAGGGGAGGCTGAATCATCTGGATGGGAGGTGGGTGCTGTGGGTGTCCCCCACCACTTCCCAGTACCACCTCAGCACGTCCAGCGCTCACGCTCCTGTGCTGGCCCTAAAGCTGACGATGTCCTGGGCCAAGCCCCTTCGTTTTTCCCTGCCTCAGTTTCCTCCTCTGTAAAAGGGACTGTGGTGGTCACCTCTGAAACGCACCCATCCTACGGGCGCCGGGAGCACTCACAAGCTGTTTCTGTACTGATTTTCTTATTACTTCTCCCTCCAGACTGATACGCCAGCTCTAACGAGCGACACGTGGTGTTTTCTTTTCGCCTAATTATGCATTTTAATACGCCTTGCTAAAGTAACACCTGCCTCCTCCGTTTTGCTGGTGGTGTCATGGGTTGGGTGAGGGGGAGATGCTACCACGTCCTCCTTTCTGGGAAAGTGCATGGGGCTGGTGTCCTTCCAGCCGACAGCTTCAGAGATCGTGCTTTAGAGAAGACCAGAAGAAAAAGAAGGAAAGAAAAAAAAAAAAAAGACTACAGGTTTGGGAGTGGGTGTCTGGAAAAGCTGAGCCGTGTGTTTGCGTGGTCCATGGGAGGACTACCGTGAGGCCGAGCAGGACCTGAGCACCTTCTCCCGTCTGAGCCACCCACGAGATGCTCTGGGAGGGCTGCCCGCACCTGACGGGGTACAGCGGGTGGGGAAATCACTGCAAATGCCGCACAGACTTTCCTTCTAGACCCACGTGTGAAGAAAAGCAATGCAAGACACACCAGAGCCCGTGGGGTGCAATCCTGTCCTCAGCGGAGGGACAGCGGGAGCCTTCGTGTGCTGCGTAAGCTCCTCTTTCGCGGTTGCCTTCAAAGGGAGGTCCTCTGAAAGGACGGCAGTTTTTGTCCTTCATCCTTAATTCACGTACATCAGCGGGATTGATACGTGTCCATCTGGGCTGCCGACCGCGATGCAACCGCCGGCAGCATCCTCGCTGAACGCCGCGCTGGGGCAAGAGCTCCATCCCTCCCTCCTCCCCGCCGGTACGAAGTGCCCCTTGATTTTACATCTCTGCAAATATGCTTTGAGAGGATAGATGTTTGCTTATGAACTTAAAGCAAATTACATTTCTAAGAACCGGTGGAAGAACGTAATTTAATCGGCGCACACGATCGGCCTGATTGATTGCGAGTGATTGCACAGCCACCCCTTCGCTCTGCCTGAGCGCAGCGCAGGTGCAAGCGCGCATCCCCACCGCCGGCCGTGGGAAAGGGGGGACCGGCT
This sequence comes from Cariama cristata, assembly GCF_000690535.1. Taxonomy (NCBI): domain Eukaryota; kingdom Metazoa; phylum Chordata; class Aves; order Cariamiformes; family Cariamidae; genus Cariama; species Cariama cristata. The sequence goes on along the minus strand of NW_009637150.1, from coordinate 4,746 downwards.
GCCGGGCTCGGGCTGGTTCGTTTTTTCTACCGTGATTTGATGCCGAGTCATTGACGGACCAAAGGCTGAGTTTGTAACGAGTCGGAGGAATAGGCACGCTCCTTTTGAAGAACCCAAAATGTGATGATCAGGGCGATGCCTGCGCTCTGGGTTACAGCATCATGCCTTACGTTTGACACACTCTGACCTCCTGTCAGCCAGAGTTAAATATTAATTTGCTTAACTCTTCCAAGAAGGAATTCAGCATTGACTTGTAATCTCAAATATTTTCACGCGACTGAAGTCTGACTAATGACTTAATCACAGCTCGTGGCACCGAGCCACGGTGATTGCCCACACAGGCACACACGGCAGCACGGCGTGGCACCGGCAGCCGCCCGGCGCCCTGCCATCGTGCTCGGTCCCAGCAGCTTCGGTCCCTGATGAAGTTTGTTTGGGTGTAGGTTTGAACCCCTCTGAATCTTAGGGGCTGGATGCGAAAGGCGATGCTCACCTCCGTTTCGCAGCCTGGGGAAGCAGCCGGTTTGGAGAGGGGTGAGGACGCGCCTCGGGGACACAGGCTGTCCCCCAGGAACGAGGGGTATCTCCGAGGTTTTGGGGAAGACTTTGGTGAAGTATCCTGGCAGGCTGAACTTGGCAGCCCAGGTCTAGAAGATGACCCGGGCATGGCCAGGGGATGCACTGGAGCGGGAGTTTGGGACCGGCCACGTGTTTTTGGGGACACAGGGGATTTAGCGGCGTGGCCGTGAGCCCGGCCAAGCCGCTCGGGCTCGGGGTCGTTTTATGTAATAATATAGAGAGGAGCAGTGCGGTGTGAGCGATCTGTGGCGGTCGGGACCGTAGGCAGCTTGGAGCGGCACAGAAACCTGGCCGAGAGCCTTTGTGTTTGTCGGTGGCTGCAGTGAGATCACAGGACCAGACGTGCTCTGATGGGAACATTAGAGGGGACCATGTGTCGTCTTATTTTGCGTCTGACTCAGAAAGTCTGTTCGACACGAATGCTGGAACAGTATGTGGCCGTCAGAAAACAGAAAATAGTTGTTTAAATATCAAAGATAATTGCGGAGCTCCAAGTTTCAGTGCCGGGAGGGAAAAAATGGTCTGAAACGAGATGGATCAGCAGAGGTGATGCTCTACCTACCCACCCTCCCTTCTCCAACCGATTTCCCATGGTGCTGGGTCACCTCAGGCCAGCCTGGCTCCCCCAAAAGACGGAGTCTTTTATGTTTCAGCTCCCTGCTGTCTCACCATGAGTGGTACAAGCTTACGGGAAGAGGGGACGTGGCAGGATCAGAGGGAAAACCAGCCCCCAGGCTTGCTGCCGGCAGGTTGGGAAGCCCGGTTTTTAGCATCAGCCTCTCCAGAGCCCTGGGCATGTCGCAGAGGACCGTAAGCCTCGAGTGGTGGTTGCTCTTTCCGTAGAGAGGGACGTGTTAAATATAAGGAAAAGCCAAAAGCAGCCGCCAAACTCAGCTGTTTCTTCTTCTTTTTTTTTTCTTTTATTTAAAGTGGGGAAAGAAAAGCTTTCTGAAAACTGTTCCTCCTCCAAGAGGAATGCTTTGTAATGCGGATTTGTCTCTTCAGCTTCCTCTGAACTGTGTTTGAGAAAGAAATGAACCCCGAGGCAGGATGGAGATCAGAAAGGGAACTGCGAGCGGGGCCGAGACAGGGGGTTGTGCAAAGCATAAACCTTTGCACGGATTTAAGAAGGGATCGGGCCAATTCAGGACACAGAAGTCCATCAAAGGCTATTCATCACGAAGGTGCTCATTTAGAGTTAAATAAAAGAGGGTCAGCCATGGGACACGAGCCCTGGTCCTGCTGCGGATGCTCTCCCGGGACAGGGCCAGGCTGGGCTCCGGGATGCTGGGATGCTGGAAATCCCTCATCGGTGCTTCGGCTGCTGTGGGAGGGCGGCACGGCCGGGCGAAGTCAGGAACGAGCCTCCCAAGGGTCAAAGTGACAAACCCATCGGCTACCGCAGAAGAGTGTGGTGGGCGACAGCAGCTCTTGGGAGCTGAACGGGACCCCGTTCAATATGGCAAGAGGGACTGTTTGCTGCGTCAGGACACGAATGCTGGCGGCAGGGCTCTGTGCCCTGGGTGCCGAGCTCGTCCTCTCTCCCCAGGCTTTCTTCAGCATCCCCCAGGGGTGCTTCTGCCAGCTGCACCTAATTCCTACATGGCTTAGTGGAGTGAGCATGGGACAGCAGCGTGAGGTCTCCTGCAATCTAGCCCCAGGACACCCCGGGCATAATATTCACCTCTCCACACCTCAGTTTCCCCTAGTAAATTGGATAATAATGAGATCTATTAACACTGTCGTGCTACATCACATGTGTGGCAAGTGACTCATTACACGCAACCCTCCGAGCACGTAAGGCAGCACGCAGTGGGCAGGCGGCACCGGGCTCATCCCGGCGTGATGCCTCTCCGTGATTGCGGTGGCTTCCGCCTATCCCTCACCTTCCTCCCCATCCCATCTCCGCCAGCTTTTGCCCCCCATCCCGGGGAAGGAAGCGCCTGGTCCCTGGGAGGAGAGATGTGTCTTCTTCCCAGGCAGAACCCAGATGGCTTTCGGTGCCGGGGCTCGTGCCAGGAGCTTCTCCGCCCACGCCTCCGCGTTGCCGTCACCCACCACCCATCTCCCACGTGCCCACGCGTGTGCTCCTTACTCCCTCGTGGCTAAATCCCGTGGGATGCGACAGCTCCGGCGGCTATGGGGAGATGCGGGATACGCTCCCGCTCAAGGGTGAGGGTACGACTTGCCCCGTAGCGAAGGATTAGGGGATGCTGGTATCGGTAGCTCAGCAAAGAGGAGATTAAAGGATGCCTCGATCAGAGGGCTATAAATACCTAGGTTGGAAATAAAGCAGAGATAACGGGCTGCCGAGCGCAGGGAGCAAAGTTACAGCAAATCCAAAGGCGAACCAATAAATGCTCCGTGGACAGCTCAGTTTTAACACCAGGCTTTGTTTTCAGCGGTCGCCGAAAGCGGGGGGTGGGTTTGCCATCAGGGCTATTTTTATCTCAGGTGTCCACCCTTCTTTGAAAGAAATACCGCCTTTGAGGCAAAAGGTAATTTCGGGATGCCCGAGGTTACGCGCCGGAGGTCAGACGGGATGATCACCCTGACCTTTTCGTTCTTATAATCTGGGAGCTGCAAGTTGTAGCTCTTAATCTCTCTTTAAAAATCCCAGGGCCAAGGAAACGCAGGTTAGCGACCGGTAGAGCTGTGCTTACACAACCCGGCACCACTCGCCCTAATTCCTCGGCAGCCCTCGGTGCGACGGCAACGAAAGCATCTCCGTTGACTTTGTGTGTCCTGCTGGGGCAGGACCGCGTCGTTTTCTGAGTGGCGCGGTGGTAAAAGCTCCCGTTTCCCTTAAAAATCTCTTTATTGGTTTCTCACTACGTACAAGAAAACAGAAATAATTTTGAAGGCCACATCCAGGCTGTGATTTCCCTTAAGCTACGGAAAGCATAGAACGACATCCGTGAGCGCAGTCTTTCTCTCCATTGCTGGAGGGGTCTTTCCGCTGAGATAGCGCTTCAAGGTATTTATTTCAAGAATATATTTTGTCCGAACAAACGCTCGTGGAGAACAACTGTACAAGCCATCGTCGGCAGCGCTGCCAGAGCAGCCTGGGATACAGAGCCATCTCCCTGCCTCGCTTGTAATACGTTTGCATACGTTTATTTAAGCGCCCACGCACGCATAGCAAGAGGTGTCTGGGCAGAATGGGCGCAGCACGCCCCAGGTTAGAATAGAACAGAACAGACTAGACTATTTATTTCACTCCGGCCAAGAAATGAGGCTAAAAATCCACAAAGCAGTGCTGGCGTGAGCCCGAGCGGCAGCGGCTCGGTCCGGAGCCCGTGGGACAGGCGCTGAGCATCGCCCCGGCTCCCGCGCTCCACGCTGCTGCGAAGCCCCAGGGAGGCTCCGCTCCGCGGAGACGGGGAGCGTGGCGGCGACTGTCACATCCCCGTGACCAGTCCTCCGGAGCGGTTCGTCGCAGCTGTAAGGGAGATGTGTATAGATACCGGTGTACATACATGTACACACGTGTGCGTACTCAGGTGTGCATACACACAGGCATATATACACAAACGTATACACCTGTACATATACCCATACATACACACACACATATACGCATACATACACACACATATACACACATATATGTACACATATATGCTATATATACACACATGGATATGTGTGTATGTGTATGCATGTGCACACATAGACATGCACACGAATATATGCACATGCACATGTACGTACATACATACCTGTACACAGATATGCATACAGATATATGTACATGTGCATACACACGCGTGTATCTCTACATACATGTACATACACACAGATATACATGCATACAGATATATACACACGTGCATACACACACGTGTATCTCTACATACATATACAGATATATATGCATACAGATATATATGCATGTGCATACACACATGTGTATCTGTACATACATGTACACACACAGATATATATGCATACAGATATATACACATGTGCATACACACACGTGTATCTGTACATACATATACACAGATATATATGCATACAGATATATATACATGTACATACACATGCGTGTATCTGTACATACATGTACATACGCAGATATATATGCATACAGATATATACGCACGTGCATACACACGCGCCTGTATCTGTACATACATGTACATACACAGACATACATGCATA
>NW_009637149.1:0-29577 GCF_000690535.1 Cariama cristata | reverse complement strand
CCGTAACGCCCCTGCCCCTCTGCTGAGGGCTGAGACCTGGTTAAAAGACAGCCATTTCTAGAGCAGCCCTGCAGCGAGTCGTGTCACAAGGTGAATTATTCATTAATTTAGGGTTTTTTTTTTTAAAAAAAAAAAAGTGATCCAGAAGAATCACTGCATGAGCTCAGTCTGAGTGGAGAGCATCAGCAGGTGATGGTGGGGAACAGCCTCGCTGCCACTCCAGGAAGAAAAGGCTACCAAGCTAGGAGGTCGCTCAAGGTAGGATACAAGGGGATATGGCCAAATCTCCCGTCCAGCAAAAAGGCACTCAAAGCGGAGCCGCAGGAGATGCCTCAGAGAAGGAAAGAACAGCTCAACAGTTGCTCCAAAGCCGTTTTAAAATGGGACCAGCTCTCCCTCTTCCACGACCTCGGTTTTAAGAGAAGCAGGATTTTTAATCTAGCCTAGATAATTGCAGACTGCTACCAAAGGTTAATTTTGCTTTGTAGTGTTCTCCCCAGGCTGCTGTCTCTGGCCAGATCTGGTAATTGGGCGCCTACAGAACAAGTCGGTTCTGCTTGCTCATTCAATAAAAACACATTAAACTACCATAAACGCTCTGGTCTCCCTGTGACTTTCATCAGTTTGCAGAGGGTCACCTAAAAGCTCCACATCATCTGGACAACAGGAGAAACTCCAGTTAAGCTGGCAATTTCAATATCAAGAATAGAGACATTAACTATTAATTAGACCTGGGGAAAGGGGGTTTGACAGGGCCATGGCGAGTCGCCTTCTTTGATGTAATTGCTTCACGACTGTAATACTTGGTTATGCTTGCATTTTTCCTAGCATTACATTTGAAGATGCAGCTTTGCTATTACACTAGCTTTATACAGGGTTTTTGGTTTGCTTTGGGTTTTTTTTAAGTCTTTCTCCCCAGTTAGCCGTATCAAGAAATTCTTTCCTTTGAGGCAGTAGGTTAGGATGACCTCCCCTTAGTATTCTTCATCCAGGAGAACTAAAATTAGTGGGAAGATTGGACGGGATGGCGCAGCTCACTGAGAAAACAGTGAGTGCCATGCAACATAGCAGGTACGTTGCCCAGGAAAAGCTAAGGGAGGGTCAAAGTGCTGCTTACCTTGGAACTTTGACGGTGTGGATAAAAAGGGACTTCAGAAATAATTTCTGAGCTTCCTCGTCCATGTAGTCACTGTACATTAGCAGACAGTAGCGAAATCCTAGCTTTTATTTGAAGTCCTTACAGTCTCTGCTCCAGCTGCTTTCATGATTCCTACCCTAATTCAAACAGAGCAATCTGTTGCTGAACCTTGGCAAAGGCAGGCAGACATAAACCAGACAAGCTCCCATTCTGTTCCTGAATAGATCTACAGAAAGGATAAAAATAATTTTGGAAGTCTACTAATTTTACAAGACTTATTAGGTTGCCCCTCATGTTCAATCATCTGTTTTCCCACATTAGTGTGGAAAATACACAACACAATGTCTCCTGGGGGACAAAAAAAAAGCCCCCAAAACTGTCACCATTGCTGCATCTGCTTTGTCTTGAACATTTTAGCCTAGGACATACGTACCAGCACTATCTTTGAATCACCAGATAATCATTCCCCGAGCAGGTCTCACCAGCATCACGTTAAACAGCAGGAAGACAGCTTTTAGCCCACATTCATGTATGTTCCTACTACCTGCTAAACATTAGTTGAACAAATGGGGGTTGGAATAAAAAAGTTAGCATTGTTTTCTGACATCCACAATTTCTTCAGTTCGCAGGGGTTTTGTACTGTATGAACTGTTCTGACATAAGGAATTGAATCACTGCAAGGTCCCTTACAGTCAGTCCGTGCTTCTTGGATGTATTTTCATAATGCTTAGGGGACAGTAACAACAAATAGTAGTTTTTAAGTCTTTCTCCTCAGTTATCCATATCAAGACATTCTTTCCTTTGAGACAAGAAGTCAGGAAGCCTTGCAAAAAGTGTCCAGAAAACACGGTTACTGAGGTTTTTTGCTTGGGTTTTGCTAGGGGTGTTAACAGCTTACTTGAAAGGAGGTTTAAAAAAGGAATAGCCCAAGTTTACCTATGCATCTCCTTCTCTGGCTTACCAGAATAACTCTGATTAGGAAATACAAAACCAAATCTGTTTGTTGGCACAAACAACAGTAAAGCTGCATCAAGTAAAAAGAGGCTAGCACTACAAGTGGTTTAATTAAAAAAAAAACCCCAACTAACAGTTCCCCAGGAAGCCATACTCTTTTGGGAGACTAAGTATCTTATTTTGATTTTACTCCAAACCGAACATGTAATCGAAGTAACACTAAAGCATTTTCAAATTGTCTTTAGAAGGGTAAGTTTCATTTATGTCTAAATCAGCATCAGGCTCCATGGCAAAACCTCAATGACAGTGTAGTGATACTTTGAACAGTTTAAAGAGTCTCTTCAAAATTCAGGTAGGTTGTTTCAGTACTGGAATCATTATAATAAATAATAGAATAAAGATTACCTAGTGACTGGTTTGTTAATCATAATTCAGGTAGTAAAATATCCACTGCATCCTGCTCAAAGCAGCATTTATTAAAGACAGTATCAAGATAAGTCAATGCATAATGAAGCTTTCCCTCCTACAAATATGTAAACAAGTTGACAGCAAGTTATTATTACAATATAAAAATTAAAGCTTACATTGCATTTTTTTAAAGCTCCTAACTTCAGTCTCAACGTAGACAGTCTCTGGTCTGTAGCATTTAAAAATACAAGTTCTTGAAAAATGTTAAAGTATTGCCTTTGCACATAGACATTTCTGTAGAAAAATACTTAAAAATACCAACTTCCCATTAATAAAAGCAACACCAAAAATAAAACATGTCTTTTGTCATGAACAGTGTGTTAAGTGCATCTAGCATTTACTCCACCATCCCGTTTAACCAAATTATCTTCTGTTCATTTTAAAATTCATTCTAGTTTGCAGAAAGTATCTTGGATAATATTCAGTTACTTTCACCTAGCAAAGCAATTAGCATTAAGCAGCTAATATTGGCAATTACCTTGTAATCAGTCTGGCCTAAGCTTATTTGCAACAGAGCCCATCAATTTAATCCTCACCTGATTTGTGTATTTTACATTCTCATCCTGTGTATTTTAACATGTACAGTAGGCTTTTGCTTAGAAATCTGAGTCGGTTCACATGTAATTTGGAAAGGCTAGAGACCTTTGCATGTTTTAACAAGAAATACACGTTCTCTTTTAAAGTACCTTTAACCTCTATGTAAGTTTCTCTTTAACTATACTAGCAGTCCTGTTGGTGGCAGTCAGTCAATTTGCAGGAAACACTTTGTTCATAAGATTATATAATTTGACATGAACTACATTTTACATTCCAAAACCAAAAAGAATATTAAGTTAAATTTTGATTTTTGTTTAACGTTTTTCCAAGAAGTTTACTGGCAAGGGCTAGACAGATCACTTCTGCAGTTGCTAAGGCAAAACAAAGTTTGAACGTTCCCCGTACACAAAGTTTAAAAGGTTGTGTAACATTTCAAAACCAAACTAAACTAAATTCAACAAGCAGAGAGAAACATGTATCACTGGAATGAAAGCTAATTGTGCCATTGCGCCTTGCCAAGCATCAGCTGACAATGAACAGCAAGCTAAAAAAAAATTAAGATAATACAGTGAACTAGTTTCAGGATGAATTCAAAGAGCAAAATCGAGCTGTCAAGGAAAGAATTTTACATTAGGATATTAGACTGAAAAAAAACCAGTAGGAAAACACTGGAAGTTTTATCACTTAAGATAGTATCTGAGAGAACACAAGTACATTTATATGCAAATAGTAATGAATATGAGTAATACTGCCAACTTTCCTAGTTCCATGCATAGTTCAGAAAAAGGAGAGTTTATTTAGCCTTTGTCACTACTTAATTAGCAACTTAAGTCTGCCAGAAGTTACAGCCTCAAGTACGCAGCAACAGGTAGAGCAACTTACTGACCAGAAGTGTGGTAAAGCCTAAACTACTCAAATGATCTCTTGCCTTGGAAATGTGAAAAGAACACAAGCCCCAAAACAGCATCTACACAAACCTGTAACAGGAACCGTAATTCTGAAAGAAGGACCTACCCTGCTCCTTCATGCAGGATTCCGATTTGTAGAAAGATGACACTTTTATTGCTGTGCTTGCTGATAAAACAACGTGATGAGTTAAAGCAAAACATGGAAGCAAGTGTTTAAGGAGGACGCTCAACTGGAGAGAAGGAGTTACAGAGATTCCACCCAAGGCCCAGGTTAGTCTAATTTTCAGAGAGGGGAAAGATGCAAATACAAAAGCCTCCATTTCCTCTAACATCTTACCTACCTTAACACAGAGCCAGCCTTTCTCTACATTCAGGGAAAGGGATGAGAAGCACAAACATTCCTGGGGCGCAAGTGATGAACCACGGCCCAGGAAGGCTGCCTTTCTGATCACTGCCTCCCCCACACACAACAGCTGCTTATAAAAGCTAGATCACAACATGCAGTTTTGGTTAGAGGATGGGATTTTTGCACTATACTTACTTGGGAGAGCGCACCCTTCCTGCCTTCTGGTGTGAAACTGCATCTTGAAGTAATACAAGCTTTGGCCTTTTAATCACATATGGACTGTTGCAACTTCTTACTAAAGCATTTAACTTCCTCGAAGATGCTAAAAGCGCTGCACCATCAGCATTGTTGTATTTGACCAAGGCTTTGCACTTGGCTTACAAATGCCTACAATAGGTAGTGAGTAACCCAACACCAATACAGGCCAGCTGCATTTTTATCCATACAATTCAAACCCTGGCCCAAAGTCTTCTGTAGACTACTTCAAATGCCAGTATATATAAACAGGCCATTAAATGCCTACCGGCAATGAACCCGTTATAGCTGTAACAAAGAAAAAGAACTGCAGCAGGCCTAAGCCTTAAGAATAAGTTTAAAAGCACTGCAAAAGACTTGCAGATGACTGTCATACCTGGGAGAAGGTCTAAGGATTGCAGTCCAAGATCCAAGGATAAGAGGGATCACAGGCCATCTTCTCTTCAAGAAAAGTAACACCATCTCTCCCTATGCCAAGTAATAAAATACTATCTACAAAAAGTAGGTGTTTTGTCCCTGAATCCACAGTAGAAATAGTCACACAGAAAACTAAAAATCAGCCTAATTCTCAGAATTACAGAAAAGAGAACGAAAGGGGACCTCAAAAAGTCATTTAGACAAGTCCCTGCCTTGAATGACATTCCAAAATTAATCTCTGTGCAAACAGTTATGCCATGGGACTCTAGGTTATAAAAGGGCTGACTAAATCTGCTAGACTTTGCAAAAAGTTATTTGTATGTAAATATTTTAGTAATAACTTTAGCAATAAAAGCAAGTGACTACACAGCCAATTTTAGAATCCACTTATGATATGAAATATACACATACATGTTCTAATATTCATTCTTAAAGCAATGCAGAGCAAAACCAAACCAGGGCCTGAATAATCTATCATACATGCCTTCATGTCAGCATGACTTCTAATACACAGCTGACAGGCTGATCAGATCCCTGAGGTCTATCACTGGAATTGCTACAAGTTTTACTTACCACAATTTTAACCAAAAACTGACTTAAATCATGTTACATCTCTCTAGGTGAAGGAGGAAGACGGACACAAACAAAACAACACACAAAAAAAAACCCACAAAGACAAAAAACCACACAGCCTTGTAACACATAGAAAGGCACCTGATAATATTGTTATGCATTAGTAGCAATTATCTACAGCATCCTAAGTGTACATAAGCAACCAAGATAAATTAAAAAAGATGATGAAATACAAGAATTGCTGGCGTTCAAAAGGTAAGTCTAACCTGCCTAAGAAGTCACTAAACTGACATGTGCAGCTGTAAATCAGTAAGTGTGCAAAACTATACAGTTTTGCATAAAGTGCTAAATGTACCCCCAGTTTGCACCTGTTAGTATTATATAAGTTTGTTAAGCTTGGCAATATGATGCAAGAAGATGATCTTAAGGATGTACCATATCTACCTTGCCTTCCTTCTCCTTCCCCACCATCATCCACTGTCCTTTAAACTGTACATTTTTTAATTACACGAAGGCCTTTTCAGGAATTGTAGTTCAGAAAAATATTTCAAGTATACTTATCTTCACATGTAAACTTGGGGACATTACAGGATCAATTTTCACAAGTTCCAAATACTTACAACTTCTGCTAATTCAACTGGAGTTGTAATTATTTCTGTCTGTTCAGTACCTCTGGAAAAAGGCTGTTTCCTGTTACGCCTTTAATTCCCATTTAAGCAGTGCTGAAAGTCATACAACTTGTCCAGATTTAAGTCTAAACAATAAGCAATTACAGAAAAGCAGAGTAATACTTTATCCGACCATTTAGGTTCATAAAACCAAGTCCTACCATATCTATTCATATATACTCGTTATATGAATCATACACAGATCTTTAACACTTGACACACTGAATTCAAGTTATTACAATACAGCAGTTTGTCTTGCAGGCATTGTGCAATACACTTAGAAGTATACAGCGGGTCTCTTCTTTACTCTGTATTTCAGTGATCCATACCGTATCTGAGGGGAGAAAAAAAAGTTATAAAACTTAAAGAGTTGAGATCACTTCAGGCAGAACTATTATTACCTTTTTATTACTACTATATAGCAAATATAATTACTGTTATATTACCTTTCCACTAATCCAATCTAGTAAGTGTCTTTAAATGTGCTTTGGACACTCCAGTTTCAGCAAGAGAATCTACCTATGACTGAATGAGATGCAGTTTCAACAGAACTGGGCAAGAAGGGTAAGGCTTGACTGTTTTCCCAGAATTACCCATACACTTTTAGAAGATTCCATAGAGATTTATCCTGAAGTGTCTTTAAATTTTGTGATACACGCAAATATTAAGCACTTTGAATCCTACATAGAATCTTCTCTTTGTAGGTTACAAATCAAAGCAGGCCATGTATCTATGGGAACTAAAAAATTCTGAATCTTCTTTAAACAGCCGATGTGTAAGTGCGCACAACCAAGACACACAAATGCAGGTGACAATACCGCTATCTACACCCCTTTCAAGGTGAGCAATTCCTGGAATTCGGGCTTGGTGGTGCCAGAATTAGCATTACAAGCATAGGGTCTATTTCATCTCCTCTACAGTCTATCTCATCTCCTCTTCCTTTTTCCTCACTTAGTTCATTTCATTCATGTATTTCTCTTAAACATCCCAAAGTACAGAAGCACCGAGCTTAGATATTGTTATCACATACTTCCGTCTCCATTTTAGCATTCTACAACTCAGTTAGCATTGATAACCCCCCCTAAGATTAAGAAAAAAAAAATTCTGCATTATTAAAAATGCCAAGGTACATTGTTAAAAACAAACTCAACACTTAACTAAGATTATACTTACCTCTTTACGGCCTTTAATAGTTTTCACAGATTTCATGCTCTGCGTTCTTCGAAGGCCTCTCTGAGCAAACATTTCATCCTCTGAATGTGTCCCCTCCATCTCTTCATCTGTTTTATCATCTCCAGGATTTTTTTCCAGTGGAGTTTTGTAACCTTTAAAAAACAGTGTTATAAAAAAGTTTAATAAGTAGCAGCTATAACTCTTAGATTTCTAAGAAAATCAGGAGTTTCATCCTTAACACACATCCTTTATTCTTTTAAAGGATATGGTCAGTCTGCCAGCTGTTTCAAAACAGTGAAACACCTAGTCTGCCAAGACACTGTTACTTAGAATTCTGCTGTTTGTAATTCACCAGCCACTTCGTTCCACAGGTATGTAATGCAGTGGTTCCTCAATTGTCAAAAATTAAACCAGTGTGCTACTACCTTCTGCTCTACACTGAACTGCAAAAATCCCAGCAGTCATCTTGAGAAGTACTGAAGATTTTTGGCCACAATCCCTATGGGAGGGGAGCTAGACTACATGGTCTTTAAAGGTCCCTTCTAACTCAAACTGTTCTGTGATTCATAGGATCTTTCTTCATACTTGCATACCTCTCCGCATATTTAATACCAAAGATCCTTTCAGATGGATACAACGTCAAAATATTACTAAGGGTTGTTCACATCCGGAAAAATAGAACCACAACTATTACCAAAGATTCTCACTAGAGGGCGCCGACGGCTTAAAAACGCGTCCTGAAAAGCTCCTCAGGGTCCAGAAGCCCTGAATCCCACCACAGACGTATCATCAAGCCCCCAGATGTAGTCTGGTTCCTTCCCCCACGCCCCAGGCTCTCCTTTTTTAAGGCCATTCCAGAGCCTACAAGCTGTAACACTCAGGGACACCTTTTAGACTCCAAATCCAACTTTATTGGCGATCAATGTACATGTCATCCTAAGCAAATATTTTATTTAGGCTGAATTAGATTCTTTTCCCCTGGGTCATTTCGGGTTTTTTTCCTGAAATTAGAATCACACTCACCTACTCCACAGCTACTTAAGGCAGACTTGCCTCTTCTGCCCTTCTTGAGGCAACATGCCTCTGTCTCCAATACAGTTTCCATTCATCTTTTTCAATATGGAAGATTTGAATTGCATCTGTTACTCCTATAGTTTCTGACTAGGAATGTTTGCAGTGACGCAAATACTTCCTGATCTCTATTTGTAAAACCTCTTCTGATGCATCAAAATCACATTTGCCTTTTTCACAGCAAGCACACTGGCAGCTCAGTTATCCTATGATCAATGCCCTCCTACAACTAGGTCTTTTCAACTAATTTGCACAGGAACTCCCAGTTCAGATCACAAAACCCAACAATCTGCTACGTGCAACAACACACTGCTATGTGCTGTTCCTAACTCTATCCATGGTTTGTTCTTTTTTTAAATCTCTAGTGATGAAGAAAATGTGAACAGAAGAGGTGTACACTAGATTTGGGTCCAGAAGTAGAAACAATTAAGTTAAACTAGCTCTAAGAAAGTGTTTTGACATGTGAGATTGAATCTCACAATCAGTTATTTACACAGTATAAACTGTACCTGAGTAACATTTTTTTTTAATGGAATTTTGAGCGTTTTCAAGCTATTTCAGATAGCTAACTAACACTGTCTTATTGAGGAAGAGCCCCTGCATAACAGCTGCAGTGACATCATCCCTAACCCAACTCTGGATGAATTCAGGGGCTTTCACCCTGGCCAGTACCCCCTGTCTTTACGCTGACCTGCACAGGACACCTTCTGGGCTCAATCAGCAATTCAGCTTAGGGCCATTCAGGTGACCATTTATTCCTCAGAAACACCATGGGCTACCACATGATTCCTGGAATTCCTTGTACTCCACCAGCACCACCCCTCCCCAAAATGGAGGGATGAGAAGAAGTGACAGGCTTTGGTGAAAAGAAAAGAAATAGATCAGAGCTCTTTCTTTTGTGGGAAATACCAACTACTTTACATTGTAGCCTCTCCATTTTTAAAAGGTGCAACTGACAGCCTTCCACTGAAACCTTCCTTCAAGCACCACAGGCTCAAGAGCAAAGCGATGATGATAATAATATATGTAATATAATAATAAAATAATAGTAATAAAATATCTCTGCAAAAACATATATTGGTCACCGCACACCATCTTTTCAGTGTTGATGTGCATCGGACCATTATGGCAACTTAATGCCTTCATTACTGCTATCACCAAAAGCAATTTTAACATCTTGAACTATCGTTACAGACTTACTGATCTAATTTCTATTAATTTTCTCTTCCTATTTATTGAACTTCCACAAATTCTCATGTTTAACTTTTTGTACATTTGTCTCAGAAACACCACTTAATCGCATTTTTTTTTACTTCCAATTAAGCTATACTTAGGCAAGGAATTCTCTTTGCTAATTGGCAAAGATAGGAGTAATGAGTACAGCATGACCACACTGTTAGTGGCTGTGAGAAGAAAGTAATTCAGAGAGGATTTCTCAACTGTCATCATGTATCTTGCTCAAGTCAACTCTGTTCAAGTGTACTAGAATTCTTCGAGGCCTTTTCCATTTCTAAATGGGGTAAATGTATTTCTGCTTTCCCACTTTTGTCTTTGGCAAATTATTCTTTCAGTTGGAAAAAAACCCACAGATAGATACTTACCTGAAGATTCACTTGCAGAGGCTCTGGTTTTCTTTTTTGCTTCTGTTAATGTCTGATAGGGTCTCTGTCCTACTGGCTCATCTCCTTGTATAGTAGTCAAATCATGCATGCTGAAACTTCTCAGTTTCTCAGTTATCGCGCCTTGACTCTGAAATACAACAACAGTATCTTTGAAAACAAAGCAGAGGTTTAACTTTGCTGTTCAAGCTGGGTTAAGATGTTTAATCCCATGCTTTCCCTGTGGCACTACGAAATTCACTGAACATCAGCATGCAGTAGATTTACATTTGCTTTAATTATTTCTTTTACCCAAGATTAACTAGATATTGCTCATAGATGGAAAAAGTTACATATAAGCTAGCAGTTTCATTACAAATGTCCCACTTCACTCCTTTAATCTGAGCAAACAAAGGCGTTTTTGGGTGAGGGGAAGTGTTTGAAAGAAAAAACCCAACACATCAGAAATGCTCAATTCACTTGAAACATGGTATGTTTGAAGCAGTGCTAGGTAGCGTGACAGTGGGTTTAACACTTCCGTTTTTAAAAGTGCGGTTGAAGATAAAGATAGATTTCTGCTATTTTATATTTTACCCTCTGCAAATTTGAATATGCGTAAGAAAGGAAGAAAAAGTGTTAAAAATACACTCCGTAACATTAACTCAATTAACTGAGAAACTGGCAGCACTACAAAAGCTTTAGTTGACAGAAACTTGAAACCACAAACCAAAGAGATCCTGCCTGGACTACAGGGTAGCAGGTTCTCTTACTAATGCCGCTTTAGTGACATAATACCAACCCAAAATTTAACGCTACATGTAAGAATAGTTTATGACATTTGAATATTAGTATTCCTTCTCTGATTGTCTTTACATCTTTTCTACATGTGACATACAGAAAGCTCCTGTTTGGAAAGAAGGGTTGTTAAGCAGCTCTTTCATCTTACATCAGATGATGATGTTATTAAAGTACTGAAGTTTAATTTATTGTATAAACAACTAAATGAACAAGCACATTACTCAATGTCATCTTAAAATAACATTTAATTCTTCCCTCCCTGGTATATGAAGCAAAAAATAACCGTTTCAGAGAAAAGTCGACAAGCCATTGCACAAATCCCACTTCGAGCAAGGTTCAAGATTTTGTTTCATTCTTAGAAGTGAAACTTTTAAGTAAGAGTCCTCATTTAAGCGTTATGCTAGCTAGCAGCCGCAGCAATCTGAGTACAATTCCACACACCTTTCTCTGCAACAGCACAGCATAAGGCAGTTCTTGCACTGCTGGCCACAGCCATTTGTTCCCACTCTTATGGCAACAACTGTTTGCAGATGGTAGACCAGCACACCCAATTATTCCATGTTAAATATAGCCATGTAAAGTGAAGAAACAGCAGAGTAAGACTCCTTAAGCTTCCATGGCTACCGGGGGGGGGTGCGGGGGGGGGGGGGGTGTCAGTCTCCATCCCGCCTCTAGGAAGGTGGATGTAGGAAGATCCAGCCGAACCAAGATCGATTTCTGCTTCACACCACTGCACAGACTAATTGGGGGACAAATTTCAAGGTATTTTGTGTGGATGTGGGGGGGTTTTTTAATTATAAAAAAACCCCAAAAAACCAAACCCACATCACTGTGCTCATACAGCACTTCAGATTTAGGAAGATTCTTCCATCCCCCATGCCCAAAAGAACCAGATAATTGCTTTCTGCCAAAACAGAGCATTCCATGTGGATCTGGATTACTATCAGCTCAGAACGCAAGTCTGGCTGAAAATATGAAATAAGCTCCTACTGCAGGAAACGTGAGATTAAATACCCTCTACTGCAAGAAATGCGAGAGAAACATTCACATGTAGAATCTTAATGCATTAAGAGCTTTGATATCTTGTTTGGAAGCTCAGTTACTAGCCACAGCTTGAAAGGAAGAAGTTTGCCTGCAAAACAGAAGGCAGAGCAATCCAATTGCAGGTGGAGCCAAAGGGGGATCTCCTGCTTCTACGCTCATCCCTTGGGTATGGCAGCAGCCATCGCCTCTCGCCAGCCGTGCACACAGCCCCAAGATGCTGCTTACAAGCAGATGACAGAGCAGTTGCCATGCCTGCACTGGTGTCCCAGTATTTCAACAGTTCCTACCAGTAAGGAAGAAACACGGTGAGCCCAGAGGCTGCCAACTAAATTACACCACAAAAGACCGAGACACACACATTTACAATTACAATGCAGGCAAGAGAAGCACAGAACAACTTCAGTGCTCTAATTTTTATGTAAGTGAACATTGAAGAGAGATGAACTGTAAAGTTTGTGTTGTCTTAAACAAAAGACAAGTCTGAAAGAAACAGTTTGCTTATTTATTCAGTAGTATTTCCTAAAACATATTAAATGCTTTTCAGAGACCACATTCATTACCAGTGACCAATCTGAAACACTAATTAAAGTTGTAATAGGTTTCCAAATCCAGTTTTTGATAAATATAGCCTACTTAAGGGACTCCTTTTGAGACTACTCAGACTCGTAAGCTATTAGTATGCCATCTGATCAGCTGACTCATATACGAAATGCCATTCTCTATTTTGTTATTGAGCATGTATTTTTATAGGCTGCACACTTAACCCAGGGACATTGCTGTAAACAGACACCACACAGCATTTCTGCCTCAGGGACTTTTTGTTGTTGTTGTTTAAATTGGACTTGCAGCCCCTCAGTGGTCAGGATCACTGAATAAAGCTGCTTGCCTTCATTGGACAAGTTCTCAATGGACTCGGTGTCCACAGTGCTGCTTGGAGCGTTGCGGCCGCAAAGCTGAGGCATCCAGCACCCACATTCCCAGCTGTTCTCTCCCTGATCCTATCTGGGCTGACAGGGAATGACTTCTGTTCCCTCTCAACCTGGAAAGGGACTGCTGTCCCGTGAATGACCTCTGCAGCATGCCAGGCAGTCCCAGAGGGAAGAGGGATGAAAGCAGTACTGCTGGTGAGCTGAGCTGCTCGTAGCGATACTGGCTGTATGCCGCAGCTGGCTGCAAGATACCTCCTTCCTCTGCCATGCCCCGAGTGGGAAGAAGGGGAAGTCTGAGCAAGGCCATTAGAATAACATTCAACTAGCAAAGAGGCAGCAGGTTCAGGATTACTAAAAGACATGCAGAAACACAACCCTCGAAATATATTATTACTACCACTAAATACTACTTTACAAATGAACAATATTTGTGTGAGGTCACAAAGGACAGTGCACTTCACAGCTTAATTAACAGCCGTCCCACATGTGGTGACAGAGAGCAGTTTTCGCTAGCAGCTTGAAAAGTCACAATCTATGTGTTGGCAAAAATTGGAACGTACAGGTAACCAGCATCTCAGAGGATCTGGAAAGCAGATGCATCAAAATAGAAGACATATCAGTGGAACTTGGTGTTGTGGATATAATTTCCACAAATCCATATACTGTTGGAGCTTTTTCGGCTCAATAGCTTTCCTGTCATTAAAGGCATCTTGTTGCTGATTCTTTTAGATCTCGAAGAAAATTTTTATTAAACTGTAAAACTCAGCCTAAACTATATTTCACCTCTAAGTCTCCCAAAAACAGGATTTTACAAAGATTTGTTTTCTGTCACGTTAATGTCAGTAACACAATTTATTTTACTAATGTATGCTATTTAGCAGGTTTTGAAACACTAAATTTAATATGGACAGTGGCTAACTAGTACCAGCTAAAAATATTATCAGTATAGGAATGTAAGCTGTAAGCCCTGACTCCTGCCAATTAGATTTAAACCTGTTTCACTGTAGTTAAGTTGAAATATATGTCAAATTTCAGTAGACTGACGTGGCTGGCTGCTCCAGCCTCCCCTACACAGCCCACTAGCCTTTTAATACTAATCCCCTATTCCTTTGACAACCCTTGGAGAAAACTGCTCTTTCCCACACTTGATCCTGAAAATATTCCAGAGAGTTTCCAAGCAATTTTACCACCCTCCTAAAGTCAGCATAAGCAGACATCGTAGCATCTTTTGCTTGGACACTTCAGTGAACAGAAGCTTTCTTTGGACCTCCTCTTGTGTTTAACACCACACATTCTCCACTCTTAATTTGAGATCTGATATGTCAGAATAAGCATGCCTGCTCCAAAAAAAAAAAAAGTGATGAAAGTGTGTCTCCTTCCCATCAAAACCGATACCACTAATAGGATTCCATTCCTGAAATCCTATAGCATGCTCGACCAGCTCATGCTGAAGGGATAATCTTTTCACCTGCTGGAGGCAGCAGTCAACTCTTGAAAAACAAGGAACAAAATGAAGAACACATGCATTGTCTCCATTTACTTGCATGGAGCAGTCATGCTCAGCTTTTTGGAATGACAAACTGAAGAGAAGTTTAACATGCCAAAATAAAGATTTTCAGAGAGTCTTCTCTTTCACACTATTTGAGAATCATGCCTATTTTAGGTCTTCGGTATTGTGGTCGTTGTTTTGCCCAGGCATCTCATCTGCACCGAACTAATTCTGTACAAATATCCACAAGCGTGTTGATCAAGTTTTAACAAATAGAGCAGGCATCTTGCCAGCCAGAGCTGACTAGCAATGAAATACAAACACAGACATTTAGGAAAAAGTTATTATTTCAGAAGAAAGTGGGAGGATATATTTGTGTTATTTACTTTACAGTATTTCTGTAATGCCATAAGGATTAACTAGGAAATATCCAACCTTAGCCAGACAGACAGACATAAGGAAAACACACAGATCATAAATATCATTACAGGTACACATTGTAATAGATTATGATTTGCTGTCTGGCAAAGAATTTGCATTTTAGCATTTAGCATAGTTCTTAAACTTTTTCCCAGTAGAGTACTTCGAGGTTTTGCTTGCTTGTTTTAAATAACCTATTTTCACTCTGGATACTTTCATTCCTTTAGAGGTGTACTCTATTTCATTCTAAATTATCTCATGCCTCAAGGCAATATTAAGAATTTGAATAACAAAAAAACAACCAGCGATCAAACTGCATCACATTCTCAGTATTTTAGGCTCATTATGTCCATATTTTCAAACAAAAAGTGCTATTTTTTATACTACCTCCCACATAATATTTAAAAAGATAGAAAATTAACAAACAAGATATACACGACTTTTTCCAAACCTTTTTGAGATAGCATTTGAAAATGTAGTTTTTAGAAATGTCTTTGATTTATAAAGCAAGAAGTCTACATACAAACACAGAAATTTAAGTTAGATGTTAGGTGTACCTACTTAACTTTGACAGCCAGGGATCTCTACATTGCTTTCTGTTATCCACTAACAGGGTTCAGGTTTTCAGTCCTGTTACTATGAACCCAGCAGTTTCATTTATTCCCAGGAAGAAATTAACCCTGATCGCCTTAAAACTATAATTTAACTAGGACATACACATCTTTCTTTCCATACTTTTTTTTTTGTCTTTTGGTTTAAATGACGATTCGGTAGGATACACATTGCCTAAAGTTATAATCCTTTTGGTGGGTCACAAGTTGCTTAAAGTCTTACTTAATAAGCTTGTATTTTGTTTTCCTAGACCTAGAACCCTCTGAAATCTAGCTGAAGGTCATGAGTTTTGTAGGAATGTAATTCGGGAACAACCACATGTTACTTCATGATTTAATGGAAATTACATGACAAAGCAAGAATATGCTAAACAGCAATATGCAAGCTTATGCTTAGTGTATTAATTTAATAATTCAGTCAACAAGTTGCAAACAAGTTAATTGTGTCAAGATAACTCTTATCTGTGGTAGCAATCTTTCATGCCTTACTTCATATGTGGAGTTACCTCAAGTTGATTGGAGAAAAACAGCAGAAAAGCCAGAAATCCTTTAAATAGTTTGTATACCAACAAGAAAGCACAACAGAGACAGAAAAGAAACAATGGTCATCTTTACCAAAAGCCTGCATAGAAAACTGCATGGCATCTTTTGAATTACAGTAAACTGATGCCCATCATCCAAGGAATAACTACAAGCCATCTTAAAGAAATAAACAAACATAGTACGAGGAGGACTAGAGGGCTGCAACCCTTGAATTGTGTTTCAGGTTTTCAATACATTTGTGGAGTTAATCTTTTTGTTTAAGAGCAGCAAATCCTCAGTACAATTACATTGTTCTATATCAAGGACAAAAGCAATTAATGCAAGCAGAACATTACCTTTACAGCTGCTGTCACTGCAGCAGTTGCTGCCAAATTCAACCCTTGCCTTCCAAAATTCACCATGGTCTCATAGCCTCTTTCTTTGGCTTGTACAATGTACTCGTCAATCTCCTGAAAGAAAAACATACTTAAATTTTAGAGGGCTGTGCATAACAGAGTCGCATTACCCCACGGTATTATCTTTCCATCAGTAAAGGAAGATAGAAGAAATCTTTAAGAAAATATTTAATGAGACAGTTACTCTTGCCTTTGTATACTGATGTTTCATTCACTTATACTCGCTCATTTAAAAAAGGATTATGTCTGGTCAAAGTAGATGACAAAAGAGATCACACTTGTCCAGCTCAGAAACATTGCAGCTACATAGCAAGTTCCTTACAGAGAGTAATCTTAACTTGTCAGACAAAATTTGTTCAAGAAATAACATGCTTAAGATGAAATCAGAGAGCTCCTTAAAGGTAGAGTTGGCTCACAAAGAACTTCTGAAGCCAGAGCTTTGACACCTTGGTTAAGTACCAAGGACAATACAGTCATGACATTTATCGCAGCTGTGGTAAAGGCCTGGAGTTGGAGATAAAGGCTTCAAGGTAGTTCACAACAGCTAGCAGACTATGGGGAAAAATCCCTTTAGCTTATGAAGTTGCAAACAGTTTATAGTTCAGCCTTCAGAAGGTCAAGATGACCTTACCATTCATATCACTGGCAGTCATGTCAGCTAACCGTTTTGCCTAATAAAGGTCAAATCCAGCACTGACCTTTATGAACACTATTTTCTGTACTATGAGGTTTTTCAGTGGTAGTCTTCATACCTTTGCTAATCGCTCTTTCCACACATTCGAACAGGATATTGAAAAAGAGCTAAGCAGATCCATAGCCCTGTCATACTCTGGCTAAAGCTAAATATCCTTTAGCTATTTTCTGTTTGGGTATTTTCTGTTGCAGACTGGTCTTCCCTTAAACCTCAGTAGAAAGTCTCTCCTCTTATCCTGTCAGTTTGCACACCAGAAAAGTCATCCATGTCATTTGTCCTGAGAAGTTTTACTACTAGGTTATGCTGGGGAAAAAAAAAACAACATGAAGAGCTGTTGCTAAAACTGTATTCATGCTTCCACATCAAGAGTACTGCACATGTTCTTCCAGTAGAAAGTCAAACTGCATCACTTCCACTCAAGTGGGCTGCCGAAAACGCACTAAGTAGACCAGAGAACACCAAGCTATCTCATGTCAATAGAAAGTAGTACATTGTCTGCTCATGCAAGTTAAACAGAAGCATATATATGGACAGTCATATGCACTTGCCTCTGCTAGTCCAAGTTCATGCTGCCTGGCAAACCAGTAACACACTGATCTGTTTCTATCATGTATCTAGCAACAGTTAGTATTTCAGCATACAGTATTTCCATATTAGGCATTAAAAATATGAGAAGTTATTTCTTACCCTTTCTTTAGAAGAAAGAAGCGGGTGGAGAAATTTTCTGTAGATTAAACTTGCGCCTCTGGTATAGGGGGAAAGGAGCCAAATAACAAAAGCTATCTTCAGTTCATAGTACAGTGGAAACCTATAGACAAATTAAAGGCTGCATGAAATCAACAACTGCAGTGAGAAAATGCACAGTATTTAATCATCACGAAGCGATCCATTAAACACAATTGCATATTAGCATATAAGAATGTTCACATACAAGAAGTTACATTATACAAAAATTAAATATAAAAGTTATATAGATCTAGGGATTTAATTTTTTAATTGACTGTACTGTCATTGAAGAAGTGGAAAGAGTTAATATACTTGCTTTGCACTATACATTCCTGCACAGAGAAGTTATAGTCCATCCTTTTAAGAGTTCCATTCCCCTACTCATTTTCTACAGCAAAGGTGGAAGTTTTATAGCCCCTACTTCAAGGAACAGTATACAGCAAGCTTGAAAACAGATGTCATTCTTGACATACACCGAGATATTTTCCTGAAAGAAAGGACTATCGACAAGCTCAACTTCTTTATAAAAATTAAATTGTTACAAATGAAAGAACATCAGAAACAAATATAGCTTCATCCAAAGTTTATAAGAAGCAGGCTCTTACCAAGAGACTGTTAGGTCAGTTATTGTTTCAGTAACTGTATAAAGAGCAAACACAATCCAATACATCATCCAGCGAACCTGAAAATTAAAACACCATCTTCAACAAGAATTTTGATTTCACTTTTACAAATAATACACTATAAACTGTACAGTCAATTCAGAACTGTTAAAGACAGACATTCAACAGTATCTCAGTCTGCATCAACCAGGTTTCAAATGAAATTAAATGAAGGTCCTAAGGGTTTTCTGTTCATAAGCAGAACTGGTGGCAGCTGCAACAAGCTAAGTGTAATGGCTGGATCACCAGGGTCACAGCCCCACCTAGGCTGGCTTCACAGATTTGATTCTGCCTCTAGAAAGCTTTAGATTCTCAAAATCCACTGCAAAGAGTCAGTGGATTATCATAAGTATGAAGTGCAATTCCCACTATAGGACCAAAGGATATTTCACTCTTCCACACTCATCCATATATTTATACCACATACACAAAAGTCAGCATTAGTAAGTCAGGTAGCTCTTGCTTTCATTTCACAATATACGTTATTCAGCTACACTTCACAGTGAAGTTCTACATGTATGCTTAGCATTATCATATTAATACTGGGGCAAGGCAGGAAAAAAGCATTTTCATGGAAATTTAATTCTATTCATATGCCAAGAACCACAAAATTCTCATTAATAAAAGAGCTCACGTGTACGCATCTTAATGCTTCAGGGGTTTACATCTATATACTTTTTTTGTTCTTAAGACTTACACTATACATCATTGTTTTGAAATCAGACAATGCTCTTAAAATACAGGTTTTAGTTCTGTTTTCTAATAGTTAACTAAATCGCTCATTTTTCTTGAGCATTTGTTCTAATTTGGTTGTCTAAACTGATTACATCTTTCAGAATAAATATTATAGAAGTAGTTCCATGCATTTGTCTTCTCTAAGATATCAGTGGCCAAATGCAATGTATTTCCAAAATAGGTCAGTGCAAACCACCACTGGTTGGTTATTCAGACTAACTGAACGCCCACATGTTCTTTAAATTCCAATGCTATCTATGCTAGAAAAAAAACCAAAGCATCACCCACAACCAGATGTGATAACCTCATTTCATTTGCAATTTACAGACTACTAATACTAATTCTTCTGATGTACCCACACAAAGCATTACACACCACATTTGTTAGACACTAGTTCGAGTCTTAAATTCATGGCACCCTCTTTCAAAGAGGGATATATACACTTTCCTACAGAGGATGTGGCTCAGGTTTAATCTTCACTTTTAAAGCAATCTTTTTTTGAAGTGGACTTAAATACTCACAACCTAATGCCACACTGCTGCCTATTTCATAGCTGTGCATTATGCTTTAAAACCACTTCCTTTGTCACAACTTGAGACCCATTTATCTTAAATGCTTTTCTGCATTTCAATTTGAAAAGAAACTCAGTCATGTGATGACATTCTTCAGTCTCTCAGAGGATTTAGATATTTCAGGCTTGAATAAACTAAGACAAATGTACACAACAGCTGAAGTCATCTCTGACAGGCCATGTGACATTTAGACTGGTGACCCTTCCATGAACCAGAGTCAACACCTGAGTAAAAATAAAATTAACATTCACCCTTGCCCCATCAACCTAAGCATGATGCAATGCAATTGTTAAGATGCCATGCAAGGCAGAATTTTTTTCGAAAATATTTTCTCCAGGGTATTAATTCTTTAATCAACATCTATTTATCCAATTAGGAACAACAGTAGAAGTGGAGTTTCTCTCGGGCTGCTAGGAACAGTAAGAAATGTTCTGCAGAAGGGCACATCAGATCTGCCAGCAGTCCTGCTGAGGTCTGGGCAAAGATTCTCAAAAACACAAGTCAAAACATATTCTCGTACAACTAATGCATGAGGTACTGTAAGTATCCTTGACAAATGAACTTGAGTGACTTACAGTGGTTTTCATACCAGCAAAAAAAGCAGGAAAAAAAGGAGGCCATGTTTGATACTACCCAGAAGACTATCATCTACTTAACTCTTAAAGATGAAGTTACAGAAGTTTTGATTGAATTTTACTTTTTATGTTAAAAGGGTGACTACAGATTGGTTTCACTGAGCTTTTTTCTACCATCCAAGCATTACGCTCATCTTTGTTGGCTTTGACTGAAGCACATCCTTTTAAGTCAGGATTTTGAAGCCAGGATTTAAGACTGGTCGTTCAGACTTCTAAACTACATTTCAGATGCCTATTACAAGCACTTTGGTTTAACACAGTGAAAAATTCCCCAGAGATATTAGTCAACTCTATTAAAACAGGGTAATTACAAGAACAAATAAGTCTCAAAGGCACAGATCCTAATATTTCTAGAACCAAAGTCTATAAGTCTTTTAAGTTACCAAAACCAGCAGCAACACTTTTTTTTTTCCAGAAATAATCAAGTCAAGATGTCTGAACTTTTTGTTTGTTTGGTTTTTACTGGTGGAAGCAGTGGCTAAGTAAAAAAAATTCACTGTTACAAAGCCCTTGCAAATCAGCAAACAAAAACAGACAGCTCCTGAGCCACACATAACCCTGTGAAGGAAGTTGTGCTCAGGCCATAACATGCCTGGCAGCAGAGCTGTGCCATTTGAAGGCTGCAGTTAAACCTACACCCTCTCCGTGAAAGAAAGTGACCCAGCGGGGAAGATGAAAGGCATGGATCGTCCCTAAGATCTATCTGGACACCCAACCCAACCAGCAATGGAGTGGTAGTTCACTGATGAATCAATATCATTCCCTGCCCATGAAAAAGTCACTGTCACGGCTCTCATTCATCTCAGCCTCATGAACATTCTGGATGCAACTGCAAGCTCAGGGACTGCTCAAAGACCACAGGTGACTGAAAAGCAGTATTTTCACACTAAATGAAAATACACAGTTGGAAAACTATGGTTCCAGGCCCTATAAAGGTCTTGTGTAAGTGACAGGCATCTCTAAAAAAGGATGCCTAAGACAGATAGCTAAGTCATAGCTAACTCGACAATTGAGATAAGTCAAAATCTCAGCATTCTACAAACATTACTTTCTTATTCTAGAAAACATATTGCAAGAGGCAATGGCAACCTCTTTAATTAAAAAGTGATTTCTTGCATTAGAATTTGAAACTGTTATCCTCTACTTAGCCTACAGATGCCTTTTGAGGGAGCAGATAGGAAAAGCAGATTATAAATTCTTTGCATTATGTACTTTCCTGACAGGGTAAAGTAAGCACGAGACAGAAGAAATTCTTCTCTTATTTTTGATGATTTTTTTCCTCCCAGAGGCAGAGCTAATGCCTGCCAGAACTAAATGTGCACAAATAAGCTCTAATCAGCTTGTACACAGAAACTAGCAGTATGACTGTATTGTCCACTTTGGAGCCTTGATGGAGTGACATGACAAACACAAGACATACAAGGGGAGGAACAACAGCTACTGCACTCTACTACTACAACCAAGTACAAGGCAGAGACATCACACATCCAGGCAGCAGCATTAGGTCACAGCTATGGCTGCTGAGTTAAATGTAACTGATGGCACTGACTCCTTCCTGAGTCAGGCAGCCAAGTTAAGAACAAGGTTCAGGAGAGAATATAGGTTAGTTGCCAAAATCAAGTTAGGCTGCCTTTTAAAACAGGGAAGTAACTCAGTGACCAAAGTTCCTTGTGACTGCAATCGGGTGACATTCTTGTGGTAATCATCATTGCTGACACTGAAAAGTAAATAATTTAACAGATTAATTCTAAACTGCAGTAATTCTGGTTTTCTTCATCTTACTCTGTCTGTTCTGCTTCTTTCCTCCACATCACCTTAACCAAATCTCTTCCTTCCCTGGTTACATTTTTTCTGCTCTTTGAGGAACAACAGATAAACCAGAACTTTTTCTTAGGTAGATTTTGAATCCCCTGTTGAGCTCCATACAATGACAATTCAACTGCTACTACTGTTCAAGTGGTCACTGAGAATCAATTTATCATTGCTTATACTACAGGTGTTGGCAGGATTAGGAAACCTTTTTTCCACCCCCTAAGTACATTATTTTGGGCACTTCGCTGAAATGCAGCTAACACTTTAAGGTTTATGTTTAAAAATCCTCCTAAAAATATCCATATACAGCATAGCGTGTTGGACATGTTTCAGCAAAGTCTGAGAAACCTGAACTTTACCCCTCCAAACAAAATCACAGTATTACCACTAGATTCACACAGGTGTTGTATCTAATATTACGACAGTAAAATCAAGTTTTCATATGATTTATTGCACTGCATAATGAAAATTCCACAGTTGTGTGTCAGCACAGGCATTTAATTAAGCAATTAAAAGGAATGTGACTTACATATTCCTTCACATTTTTTGTCTTCACAGCTTTGTATGAGTAATATGCAGGATACAGCATCCCAAACACCAGCCTATTGGAAAATAAAGAGAGCTTTCAGAATCTGTTATACTGTATATGACAAAACAGTGACAATACATCATTAGACCAATGCAGCCAACTTAATAAAAAAAATCCCATTCTCTAGCTTGAGGGAAAAAAAATATCACAATGTTATAGGTTGCTTGGAGGAAGTTTAGCAATACACAAAAACAGAGCAACATTAACAGAAAAGGCTGTATGCCCTGAAGACAAGAAACAGTTTCGTAAGGCTGCCTCTAATAGATAATGTAAAACTAGTAGCTCTTCTGGTTCAGCTACAAGTAAAACCAGTCTTGCAGTCTGTCCATATCAAAAGACTGTTTCCACATTGGCAGTGTCATCACACTTAAAGAGCCTCTACCAACTATCAGTTGGTAATCAGAATCATCTGCTTTTATCAGATTACCAGAAGATTCTTCAAAAGCAATTTTAAGACAACAAGATGACTTACATAATTTCATCTCCTTTTGCTAGAACTCTGCAACAGCAACACATGGAAAGAGAGGCAAGCGGGAATTAATCCAGTTTTGCTCAGACAGCCAATTTCTGCTAAAATTAATCAGAAGTAAGGTGCAGAGCAGGGTGAGAGGGTGCCAAGCAATCCATGCTGAGAGCAAGATCAGAAAAAGGCTCTGCTCTAACATAACTTTGTAGAACACAGCATTTTCTAGTAAGAGTCTTGGCCACAGACGAGTAGAACAGTTCTTTATGAGATCAGGAATTGCCATCTCCTTGACAAATGCAAGAGCTTCATACTTCTATTTCACCAGCTTGTTACACTTTTTAAAGTCAAGCAATTGCCTGCCCCTAGTTCCAGCTGGTCTAAAGCAGCAATTACAGAAAAGTCTGGCTACGTCTCTGCAGCATCACTTACAACTTGCTCAGGATGGTTACGTAGGAGAAGTTTACACTTGTAGGGATATCCAGAGATCTTCTAAGAATGTTCAGAACTCTTAAGTAATTTAACTTCTCACAGTTAGGTGACAGAAGATGCATGACATTTTTTTAATAAGAGTCCACCCAGGACAGAGCTGGCACATAAGATTTAAACTCAAATGGTTGAAATTTACTGAAGTAAATAAATCAACCAAAATGTAAAGTTTTATATTTCCATCAGGTAGCTTTAAGTAAGTGGTTCTACCTACAGAACCACTGCAGAAGGCTGCTTGACACTACCAAGCTTTACTTTACTGTTAGACCCAGGAAAGACTTCTAAAGAAGTTGAGGCCACTTTACTTTTTTTTCTAAAGCAACTACTCCAAAAGCCTTCATTTCTACAAGATGTTATTTGCAAGGTCTACCGCAGAACTTTCCTAGTATACAAGACATCAATGTAAGTTTGAATTCAATCAGTTTGATATACACCATCTTCCAGGCACCACTCTGATATGTAGGCAGAAGTCTTCTGGTTGGTAGGAAGCTAATCTAGAGTACTAAAGTCACCTCCAACAGTTAATGGATAGTTCATAAGTGAAAAAAAAATATGGAATTGTTAACAGCAAAGGCAAGATACTTTCTTCAACATCACAGATACCATAGAAAGAATTTCTCCACGTCTTTAGTGCAAGAGAAACACATGGTTACCCATGGGAGGAAGCCTGTTGCAGGGACAGAGGGATAATGGCAGAGATACTATTGTTAAGCTATAAATGCCACAAGTGAGTGGAGGAAGATAAAGTTATGGAAGCATGGTTGCAGAACCCTTCATGTGTGAAAGGGCCTTGTGAAGTCATCTAATCCAATCTCCTGCTCAAACCAAGGTCGACATCAGATTTGGACTAAGCTTCTTAAGGTTTCAGCCAGTCAGGTCTTGGAGCCTTGTGAAGAGAGATTGCACATCCTCTCTGGGCAACCTGTTCCAATGCTTAAGGAGCCTCCTAGTGCAAAGTTATACCCAGTCAGAACCAGAAGTTTATGGCCATTGTCTCTCTTGACTGAGTAGCACAGCAAGAGAATGGGCCTGGCTCTCGTAACCTCCAAAACGTTACATAGGATTGCTAATAAGTCCCCCCAAAAGCCTCCTCTTTTCTGGCTGAAAAAGCCCAGTTAATTCAGACTCTCCTCACAAGTCACGTGCTATGACCAGCTCGGTGGCCTCCAGTGAAGTTTCTCAGTGCGCTCCTTGCACTAAGAAGTCCAAAGCTGGACACAGTCAAATGTATAAGTCTCATATCTACATCCCCATCCTCTCTTGAATGTGTAATATGTATATATTTTACTCATCATTTAACTTAAAAAATTATAGAATTCAGCTTAAGAAAAATCCTCAAACACTGAACCATATATTTCCTTACCTTTAAAGAACAAAGAAGGCTCTAAGAAAAACAATGGGTTTTAATTGAATTTGAATTTAGGATAATAAAAGTAATTACTACTGGATTATAAGAAAGAGTCAAAGCTAGTTAGTCATGTATAGCTCTTCTCTAGGATGCATTCACTTCCGCAACACAAGACTAGATCTGAACAAATCTTCTGG
Organism: Cariama cristata; assembly: GCF_000690535.1. Taxonomy (NCBI): domain Eukaryota; kingdom Metazoa; phylum Chordata; class Aves; order Cariamiformes; family Cariamidae; genus Cariama; species Cariama cristata. The sequence goes on along the minus strand of NW_009637149.1, from coordinate 4,320 downwards.
GGCATATTTGTAATCTTTGCATACATTGGGCCTTTACCCATACAACAGAGTTGTTAATGGCCGATAGCAGCAGAGGAGCTAAAGGGCACTTCAAGCAGGTGTCCACAAGATCAGATTCCTCTGTAGCAGGAAGGGACAGAGCACTGCAGATCACTTAAAACACTATTGTTATGATAAAGTGTAACTGGTGTAGCATAGTGGCAGTTTACAACCTGGATCTGGATGCTCAGAATTTCACAATTCATGCTAAACTGAAGTTGAGAAGATGGATCCTGAACCTCTTAATATCTATAGGCAAGCTGTTACTCCCCTGCAACAGAGCTTACCTACATGTTTCAGATGTTGAAATGTCTTTTGAAAGAGTCCAGACTACTTGAATTCCAGTTCAGCATACTAATCTGTAGAAACCTATCCAAATGCAGCTCTACCACAATCCAAAGACCTTTCCTCCTAAGGTCAAAAAACAGAACAGTCAAAAAACCCTGAAAGGTTTTACTCCCAACTAGGAGAGAAGCCTGACAACACAACTTAAAAACCTCACTTAGCCCAAATAACAGGAGATCTGGAAACAGAAGGAACATGAGACCAAACATCCTTCATTATCATAAAATTCCATAGGCAACAGCTCTTCCTCTCACTTTTGTCCCTGTGGAATACCCTGTTCAGTAACCCATCAGCTCTAATGGCTCTCACCTTTCTTTGTTCTCCTGGCTGGAATTATAACCATTAAGTATCAGAGATAAGGAAAGCTTTGTTAATCCTAATAACATAACACAGATTTTACAAGGGTAGAAATTTCTTTGAACAAAGAAAAGATACAAAAGAGGCTCCTGATCATCATAACCACAATCGACTGTCAGACGGCTGCATAATTATATGCCCAGCAGTTACTGGTCATCTATGCACCTCTCCTAAATTCTCAAAAAATAGTCCAAAGTTATTTAAATAGCTACTAGTAGCCTGCACATGTAAGTTTCTTGCTATGAAGCATATGAAAGAGAAACAGCTTGAATCTTTCACATTACAGACTTTGTCTACACTTTTCCACTCACTTTACTGTCAAGTAGCACCACTCCTATTTAAAAAAAAAGTCATATATTTAAATTTAAACAGCAATTTATCCTCTGAATGTGTTATCCTCTAAGATCCGGGGATTGAGAATTGGGACAGAAAGGAACTTTGAGAATACTGCTTTGGAAACAATTGACCTTCAAGCAGAAAGCTGATTACAGCAACAGTAAGATCATAAAGCTAAGTTAAAGACGACCTTAAGTTAAATGAGAACACTAGCACAAGACAAACACAATAAAGGTAGTTAGTTTCCCCCAACTAGTGAATCTTTATGTTACTCAATACTGGTCAAATCAGGAATCAGAAAAATCCCTATTTTAGTAGTCACTTTTTTTCCCTTTTAAAGAAAGCTTCTGGAAATCACTTTTAAAATCAAAGAAGAAGAAACTTTAACACCACAATGTATCATTACTTAGTGTTCAATACTGCCGTAACATGGAAGTGTTAGAAAAACTGTCACTTGTTCACTAGAAGTGGGTAGCTAGGACTAAAATGGAAAACATCAGCACATTTAGCCAGTAATAGGAACCAGTACTGTGAAGTTTTTACCTTACAGCCAGAGCTGACATTTTAAATGTGGTATGATGCGCTGCCAACTCTGCCATCACTACCTCCTTCACACAGGCAAATTCATCTAATCTTAGCTAAAGCTACCAGGCAATTTAACAGTAGAAAAGCCAGCTTGTCGCCAGTGAGTGGAGTTGAAGGTCAGCAAATTCACTTTTACCCTCAATCTATACACGATAGATTAGTATACAGGCAAAAGAGATCACTGCAGCTGACTGAAGCAGAAACACATAGAACAGGAGCAGCCGGGGCACAAACAGTATCATTAACAGAGACAGCTACAACAGCCGAGCATTTTCTAGCTTGCATTGACACCCCCAAAATCTCAAAGTTCTTAGCAACACCTACCGCTACGCATTATAAAGCACATCCCTCCTCTGGTATTTCCACAGTAACTGCAGAAAACACTTCCAAGGATGAGCCCAATTATTCCAAGGCTTTTCAAATTTAAAAGCTTAAGTGTTATTTTTTAAAGTGCAGTTTGTATTTCACACTGGATATCAGCACACTGCACTGATGTAGTAGACAAAAACAAAGACAGTTTCCACAGATGGAAATAGATTTCAGCTGAGTGTGATGTCATTTACTTTATTTTACTAGTAGATATATGGATAAACCTGCTTACCAATGTAATTTTACTGCCAGTTGTATGCCTAGCTATTTCAGTTTTTCAGCTGTACTCAGCAACTAATGTAGCATTCCTTCTTTGGTACAGCCATCTCCTCTACAGACATTGTGCTCGTTTAAAGAGAAGTGTTTCTCAAATATACTAGAAGATTAAAATCAAAAGACAAAGCAAAAAAGTATCAAAAAGCCTTGAAATCAGAATAAAACAATGTATTTGTGTACCCATATTAAAACAAACGTAACCTACTGCCTGTATTATCACATAATCTACAGTCTTACAGTTTAAATAGCTTTCAAGTGCACAACGATTTGAAAAACTCATTTCTGAAGCAAAGCAACTGAATTTGCATTTGACTGATAACTGAAAAAATCAGTCACCTGGACACACATTGCTCTGGCACTGAGCATATTTAACCTGGATAGCACACAACTCTAAAGCTAATGTTTAAAAAAAAAAATTAAGAAAAAAATCAACCAAACAAGACACAAATGAAAGCCACCAAGTCGCTCAAAAAGACTACTTGCATCCAGACTCCCCAAACACTAAGCCATTAAACCAACAGTGCATTTAGGACTTCTGTCTGTTCACGTTGCCAAAGAATTGCTCGAAGCAAGGAACAGTGTTTGGCACTATTTTTTTATTCCTCTGAAATGCAGAAAGACAGGGGCCACAAGTGTTCCATAATAGTAAAAGCCATTGAGGAAACTCATTCAACAAAACATTCAGTATGAGATACTTTGAAGACAATGCCATTTACTAAGCTCCCTTTCCTTGACAAGTCTGATAACAGAGATGACACCGATTTGCCCACCCACTGACAGGCTGACAATCCTGGCACAGACTGATAGAGCCAGACATTTGCTAATGTGTGCATCTACAATGGAAATACACACCTACATCCTGAAGGATCACTTGATAGCATTTGGCAGGTTGGAGAATAAAAGAATCCTCCTCATCCCCACAAAATCATGGAAGCAAATATAAACACCCGATTACTTCCTTCCTTTGCTGACCATTCCCCATTCCCCTTCCCAATACTAGTCTTTACCTGTAAGTTATGATAGTAGCATCTTCCATTCCTGCCATACACACACACAAGTTTTTCTAAGAGCTGGTCAGACACCACAGAAATACCTGAAGCAACGTAGATGACTCTCAGTTCTGTGTGTGGTATGAAAGCCTTAACTGTACCGCAGTATCCACGCGGAAACTAGGTCTGATGCTGTTATTATTACTCTGCTTCTAGATGAACTATAATTACTACTCCATGTTACGGTTAGTGAGTTTAGTTCAAGCAAGATTTCTTTTGAAGGGAAGTTTGCTAATGGAAACTAAATAGCAGAATGAAATCTAGTCTGAAGAACAATGCTTGAGCCTTTGGTTGGCTGTTGTTGGCTTTAAAAATCCAGATACGGCCATACTCCTTAACCATGTGTCCACTGAAGTTTCAATCAGCACACACTGGAAAAGCACAAATATTTTTGCTTAGACTGTATGCTACTCATACTTGTAAGCCACTCACGTATAAGATAAGCATTTTGGATTTTTTCTCTTTTTTTTTGGCTATGAAGTGGTAAGGCTAATCAGTTATGCACTAAGTTATAACTGCTACGCATCTCTGTGTGGTACCCTCATGCTCAAAACAAGGCATAAGGTTTAGCCGTAAGAATCCTTTTTTTTGGGGGAAAAAAAAAATGCACACGGTGGGTTGACCCTGGCTGGACACCAGGTGTCAACCAAAGCTGCTCTATCACTCCCCTACTCAGCTGGACAGCAGAGAGAAAATGTAATGAAAGGTTCATGGGTGCAGATAAGGACAGGGAGATCACTCACCAATTACCACCAAGGGCAAAACAGACTTGACTTGAGGAAAAAAATTAATTTAATTTATTACCAGAGTAGGATAATGAGAAATAAAACCAAATCTTAAAACCATCTTCCTCCCACCCCTCCCTTCTTCCCAGGCTTAACTTCACTCCCAATGACTCTCCCTCCTCCCCAATCCAGCAGAGCAGGGGGACGGGGAATGGCAGTTGGGGTCAGTCCATCACCCG
>NW_009637148.1:0-4679 GCF_000690535.1 Cariama cristata | reverse complement strand
TGCGCCAGGGGAGGTTCAGGCTCGACGTTGGGAAGAACTTCTTCACTGCTAGAATCGTTAAGCATTGGAATGGGCTCCCCAGGGAGGTGGTGGGGTCACCATGCCTGGAGGTATTCAAAAAACGTTTAGATGTGGCACTTCAAGACATAGTTTAGTGGACAGGGTGGCATCAGGTATACGGTTGGACTTGATGATCTTTGAGGTCTCTTCCAACCATAATGATTCTATGATTCTATGACTCTATGAATCCATCCCAGGTTATCTTTGCACTCTGCAGTTCTCCTCACCTATTTCAGACATTTATTTTAGGATGAGACTAGTTGAGTCCTAACTGGTCTATTTCTCTCCATCAGTTGTGAAGTATATTCAGATGATTGGCTCAGATGTCATTTGATAAGATGCCACAATCCATTGTGCTTAATAACCTTACAGTTATAAGGTTATATATTTCTTAACACAGGCAAAACTATAGTTTCCACAAATTCCATAGCAAAGAATTTCACAATTTAATGAAAGACTGTGTAATAAGGGACTTCCTTTTCCTTGTTTATCAGTTTGCCTCAGGTAGAGGTGCAGAAGAGGAAAATGAGATAATATTAAATGATAATGATTTCAGCACACCAATAATCAGCTCATCAAGGGTTGTAGTCATCCTATTAAAAAAAGTTTGAAGTTTCTTGAGACAAGACAGGGACATATAAACTGAAGAGCCATAGTAGAGATGAAACTGAAAGATAAATGCTACTTGAATGTTAATTATCAATGCTAAATTTATTCCATACATTACTAATTATCATCATGCAACGACTTTTTTTTTTATCCTTTCCCACCTAAGCAGAAAGATTGCCTCAAGGAGTTCATCCTTAAACACAAATTAATATTTTTTAGAATTTTTATCAGTGGATTTCTTGTTTCTTGTCCCTGTCTTATCTATGGAAGGAAAAAAATATTTCATAGTACCTTTACAAACTCATAAACAAATCCCCAAAATAAATAGTGGGCATAAAGAAAAGAGAGTGGCAGGGAAATAGAAAAAATGTTTCCAGTATGCTTCCAGGTCATCTTTATTAGGTAATCAAACCACATATTTGAATGACTGTATAAAAAAGAATTAAATATGAGTGGAGTTTAAGTATTGTAAATGACTGTGGGCAGCTTGTACCATGGTGACGGAGCCATTTAAAACCTAGCATGAGAGGAGCTGAAATTGAGATTTAGAAGAATTAAGCCCCTTGATTTTTTTCCCTCTGGATGGTAGAGGGAAATATTATTGCACTGGTTTTTTTTCTTTTCACGTATCCTGTTCCATATGATTTATTTAGTTTGAATGCAGTATTTGTCAATCGACCTACACCATTCCACAGTTGTTTGAGACATGGGCTGTTGCTGTATGAGTTGATATTGATATAGATTCAGGTCTGTGGCACAGCTGATTTTACCACAAAAATTTCATTTAAAATTGAACAAAGATCTGTTTTGTTCTATTCTGCACTGAAAATATGAATCAGTTTTTATTACAGCTACATAGTGTTTATTCATTGAGATCATAGTAGACTAATTTGTTTACTAGGTAAACAAAATGTGGAGTAATAATAATACACTTGTCTTGTGACACACTGCCAAAGCTGTCATCTGCATTAAACATTACCTGCAAAAAAGCCTATTTTCTTTTCTTTCACATCTCATGCTCTAACATGTGTCTTCTTTAACCAGCTTGCCAGCTTTCTGATCTATCACAAGTGCTCATCCACTTCACCATAGTGCTCGAATCAGCTAGGATAAATAACAACTGTTTGGGGACAATGGGAATTGCCTGCATGGTTTGTTCTTTGGTTAGTTCTTTAATGTCTTCGTATCTGACTGTAAGCTCCTGGGCCTGTTGCTAGCATACCTGGAAGGAAATGCCTGCAAGTAAAGCTTTCAAGGAGGTGGTGTAGACTCTTGGGATATAGATTGCTGAGCCCAGAGAATGTCTTCCCTAAATATATTAAGCCTCACCTTAAATCTTACTTATGTGCATGCAGCATTTCAATTAGGTTTTTCCAATCCCTCTTCACAATAACAAAGCTTCTCATTTTCAGGCTAATATTAAAAACAGAAAATTAACACCCATTTGTTCTTCTGCTACACTCTGTTACTTTAGATCCTCACACCTCCTCCTGGGAGAATTCTAACTCTTTTTGCTTTTTGTTCTATTTTGCTGTGAAATTAATGCCTTCTGATCAAGGAAAAGACTGTCCCTGATAAACACACTGAACTCATTTCTGTAAGCGCAAAACCTGTCTGAAAATCATTGAATGTACTGGACAGATGCTTCTGTAGTGGTAATGCACTGATAAACAGTGATGGGTCCCATTACTGACTAAAAGTGCAGACTCAGGTTGCAATTAAGACACTGATTTAACTGCTCAGTGTCTCAATTCCTTGATTCGTTGCTGACTAGACATAGATGTTTGGTGGCATCTGAGATGCCCTAGGGAGATGGGGATGGGAGGTCCCATTGCAGATTTCTGCAGTGTGACATCTGATGAAATACATGAGGGCATCTCACATGGCACCAGGCAGCTCCAAGGTCCTATTCAGCACAAAGGCAGTCTAAAGAGTTATTCAGTAAGCAGATAAAAGTATATATTTTAGGATAAGCTAATTGCTTTCTAAGCTTTATGGCTTGATCTCCATATACAAGCTTACAGCCAGATGCCTAATCTTAAGCTGAAAGGTTTTTCTAATACTTCTAATTCAATGTGACTCTATGTGATTTGGACCAGCCTCTATGTGCTACCAAAGTCAAGCAGGTGAGAAATTTATAAGTTTAGTCCTATTTTCTTAATCACATATCTACTCTGTATTTTACTAATTGCAAATCAGTTTTCTGATTATAAGCTTAATTACACTGTCTTTTCAAGAGAGGATACTTTCCCCATTTGAAGGGCTTAGAAAGGCCACAGTGATGGAAGCAAGCATTCTAAGGGACGAAAGCAAGGTAGGAAGCTTTACCCTTTCTACAATATGCTAACTCCAACCCAAGATGCTGTGTATCTGCTTTCCTCTGCAGATCTCAATTTCTGAGAAGTTGGCAGGGCATATGTGTATATGGAATAGGAGAAAATCCAGTGGCTCTGGAACCAAATAGAATTATGGAATCATAGAATCGTTTATGTTGGAAACAAACTTTAAGATCAAGTCCAACCATAAACCTAGCATGGCCAAGTCCACCACTAAACCATGTCCCTTAGCACCACGTCTACATACATTTTAAATGCATCCAGGGATAAAAGGTCCCCGGGGGGGGTCCCTCCCCCCCCCCCCTGCCCAGCCTATTCCAGTGCCTGACAACCCTTTGGGTGAAGAAATTCTTCCTAATACCTAATCTAAACCCCCCCGGCACAGCTTGAGGCCATTTCCTCTCATCTTATCACTGGTTACTTGGGAGAAGAGACCGATCCCCTCCTCGCTACAACCTTCTTTCCTTAGTTGTAGAGAGCAATAAGGTCTCCTGTCAGTCTCCACTTCTCCAGGCTAAACAACCCCAGCTCCCTCAGCTGCTCCTCGTAAGGCTTGCTCTCCAGACCCTTCACCAGCTTCGTTGCCCTTCTCTGGACTCGCTCCAGTACCTCAATGTCCTTCTTGTAGTGAGGGGCCCAAAACTGAACACAGTACTCGAGGTGCAGCCTCACCAGTGCTGAGTACAGTGGGACAATCACTTCCCTAGTTCTGCTGGCCATGCTATTCCTGATACAAGCCAGGATGCTGTTGGTCTTCTTGGCCACCTGGGCACACTGCTGGCTCATGTTCAGCCAGCCATTGACCTACACCCCCAGGTCTTTCTCCACCAGGTAGCTTTCCAGCCACTCTTCCCCCAGCCTCTAGCACTGCATGGGGTCGCTGTGACCCAAGTGCAGGACCCAGCACTTGGCCTTGTTGAACCTCATACAGTTGGCCTTGGTTTGTACAGATCCAGCCTGTCCAGATCTCTCTGCAGAGCCTTGCTACCCTGCAGCAGATCAACACTCCTGCCTAACTTGGTGTCGTTTGCAAACTTACTGAGGGTGCACTCGATCTCCTCATCCATATTATTTGTAAAGATATTAAATGGAACTGAATGCAATACCAAGCCCTTGGGAACACCACTTGTGACGGTCACCAACTGGATTTAACTCCATTCACCACTACCAATAATAAAATACCAAAATATAGGTTTAAATCATGCCTAGAACCATGTGGAAAGCAGAGTAGAAGTTCAACAGGTAGGAGGAATACATCTGGGAAATACAGGGTGCGGATAGGAAGGGATTCCATAAGAAGAGCTGGGGTGAGAAGGGTATCAACATGCTATGGATAATTTGAGTATATTATTTCAAAGGTAACATTTTTTCAACCTTTTTTCTAATTCATTTTCAGTAGTAATTTTAAGTTAAATTTAACCACTGTCATCTGAGTTACATAAGTCAAGGTAAAATGCTAGCAAAGAAATAACACTTTTAATTTCTCACGTGACTTCAAGGGCATGGTTAAGTTTATAGAAGTTTTAGTTATATAACATTAAGAATAGATATTAATTTTGTTTGCTTCTTTAATGAATTTAAAGACTAAAAACTTAGTGTTAGTCTCCAGCTAATCACAGTCAACCAACAAAACTCCTTCTTGAGGAGGTTTACTCTCCATATTTGTGCACTCTT
>NW_009637147.1:480-5639 GCF_000690535.1 Cariama cristata | reverse complement strand
TCTGTGCTGGTGAGGCTGCACCTTGAATATGGTGTTCAGTTTTGGGCCCCTCACTGTAGGAAGGACATTGAGCTGCTGGAGTGTGTTCAGAGAAGGGCAACAAAGCTGGTGAAGGGCCAAAAGTCTTATAAGGAGCGGCTGAGGGAGCTGGGGTTGTTTAGTCTGGAGAAGAAGAGGCTGAGGGGAGACCTGATCGCTCCCTACAACTACCTGAAAGGAGGTTGTAGCGAGGTGGGGGTTGGTCTCTTCTCCCTGGTAACTAGCGATAGGACAAGAGGAAACGGTCTCAAGTTGTGCCAAGGGAGGTTCAGGTTGGATATTAGGAAGAACTTCTTCACTGTAAGAGTCATTAGGCATTGGAATGGGCTCCTCAGGGAGGTGGTGGACTCACCATCCCTGGAGGTGTTCAAAAAACGTTTAGATGTGGCGCTTTGAGACATGGTTTAGTGGGTTTAGTGGGCATGATGGCATCGGGTATACGGTTGGACTTGATGATCTCTGAGGTTTCTTCCAACCATAACGATTCTATGATTCTATGATTCTATGATCTGTGACTAGTTGCTACTGAGAGATCTACCTGCTGGAAAGTCACAGGTGAGGGGTGAGCAAGCAACGTTTGCTCTAGCTTCAGAGAACCATGTGGATGAGTTATATCATGCTTTAAAGGGAACACTTGGGCAAGGGCGTGAGTAAACTTCAGCCACATTTGCAGGAGAAATTACTTTTTCCCTGCTAAGAGCTGCTCCTTCCCCCTCCTGCTGCAGGCAGGTGTTGCCTTCCCCTCTCTCTGCTACTGGCAACTCTGTAGTGTTTCATTCAAAATCGGTGAGTTCAGCAGAAGACTTACCATTTAAAGAACTTCAGCCTAACACTGGTTTTCTGCCCCTGCAATCTCTCCAGCTGGAGAGGGCTATTAGCTCTCTCAGTGAAAGTTCCTGTCTCAGTGGTGGTGTTTTGTTAGGATCCTTCTTCTCATTAATCTCTGAAAAGATATGGCTTGTAGTCTCGTGTTTTTGTTTGACCAAAATTGGCAATTCTTACTAAGTGACTGGCACCTCCTTTTTAGGTTTGACTGGAAATAGAAAGCTAGTGAAATTTTGCAGCTTTATAATGGAAGTATTACAATTTGGGAAATGAGGCGGCTCTTTATTAAAATAGACTCAGAATGTCAGATGTGTATTGTTATTCATAGGCCCAATGGATTGAGCAGTTACCTCTGTCCTTGGAGAATCTAAAACACACAAAGCTGTTAAAGAGCTGTCATGGTTCTCCCTACAGGTAGTTGTGTTTCAGGTGATAAATTCTTTCAGACAAGGACTTGATCTTCACTACATGTATTTGCGGCTGTGCAAACAACATGCCATAATTTAATCCACCTATATTGTGAAGTGTTTTGGAAAGCCCTTGGGAAGTCCCTTATTAGTATAAGATGGTGGTTTGTTTTTACACCTTTAGTGATGTTTATTTCACTGTGTAGGGACTGTGTGACATAATGGATGTCACAGGCTCCCTCGCAGCTTCGTGAATCCCTAACACTAGCCACGTCCTTGGGATCTGTATGGCATAAACAGGGAATAAAATAATGAGCTGATTTTGGCTGGAATTTAATTTAATTAATAACATTAAACATATGAATAGTTCCCTTGAAGGCTTTTAAACTTATAAACATGCTTAATCACCTTGCTAAAATAGTTACTTTACTAAATCAATTACTTTAATAATTCTGTGTATCAGGAATACAAAGAACAGTGAAAGTGCCCTTTAAATGGATCATGTAGCACCACTACATGTGGAAAAGACAGAGGAAAGAGCCAGACTGAAAATGTAGCCAAAGACAAAACATTCCTCCGGTGATGTGTGGTAAGTGTTAGCTGAAGGTATTCAGCACCTCACAAGATCAGGCCTTGTATGATTAAATTGCTGTACAAACCCGTGGTAATAGATCCTTAAATAATAAAGTGAAAGGGGAGATAGGAAAGTTGGGTGGGAACAAAACTAACTCAGTGCGTTAGAAAGATTATTGTTTGAGTTCCCAGTATTTAACAGCTGGCTTTGCAGGGCGGCGACTGAAATCAGCAGCAGTGTTGTTCTGGCCAGTGATTCAGTGGGAATGTCGACCTGAGCAACAACACTGCAGTATGTACAAGTCAGGTCAGACATGTCTCTGATTTCTAACCACTTTTTCTCTTGGGTGGTGTTTATTTTCTTCCCAGAAAATATGGTAATATTTGGATTTATTCAATCTTGTGGCAGTCTTGTACTGCTTATTCTAATACCTCTTGTTGAACCTGACCCACACATTATCCCTTCATGTAAATAACTCATTTAGACTTATTAAGCCCTAAACTCTCTGCTTAAGGCTGAGTTTGACTGAAGGAAAACACTGTGTCCTTGCATGGAGTGGAGCACAGAACAAATGTTCTTTGACCTTGAAGCAGTGCTTGCCACAGTGAGTAGTACTGCCTCTGTTTGGAGGGTGCACGCACAACTCCAGTTTTCTCCTTTCGGGGGTCCCACGAGGAGGAGCAGCGTGTGTCAGTGCTGCCGTGCCAGTGAGCAGGAGCTGGAGGGACACGTGGAGCTTGCTCTTCTCTCCCGTTCTGCAATATTGTGCCTTACATGCCAGCAGTGATACCATTCACATTTTTCTGACGTTTTTCTAATGTGTGGTCTCATAAGATGGCAGAAAGTGAGTGTGACTCTTCATTTCATTCCCGTAGGCTGTTGCTCACATCTCTGTTTGATAGGTCTGAGTATCAACTGTTAGTGTAGTCCTTACACACGGGTAGCCATGGACAAATCACTCCATCTAGGAGTTTAGCGAAAAATTAGAAAACAAAAGATTTAGTTGGAACAATCTACAGGAAATTTATTAGTCCCCCGTCAGAAATACAAGACAGGATAGATGATAGGTGTTGCAGTTTGGGTTCTTTCAGTGAGAGAGAGACTTTTTTTCCACAGAAATGTAGGAACAACCACTCTCACAGGGAGGACTTTTTTAATAGTAGATATAAAAAGAAAAAAACACATTACAAGCATGTTGCAGGTAAACTTTCTTCCCCTTATAGTTTAGAACTTTTATTAGGTTGTAAGTAATGCATCTTGGAGACACTGAGCCAAACAGTAATATTATTTCTACTTCTGTGGGGATGCCCAGAATCTCCAGACATAATTTAAGGCTTTTTGGTCTAGAAACCATACATGAACACAATAGAAAGATGACTTTGGTCTCTAAATAATTACGTCTTTACCAGCTTCATAGCAACAGCATTCCACCAGAAGGCAACCAGATTTGTGTGCTTGTTGTGCCTGTACCTGCATGCTAAATGGTGTGAGAAACTGCCAGGTGGTGACTTGATGAAAAACCGTGATAAATACAATTCAACTAATACACATTTATTACATTCATGCTATTCAGTTATTTTAGGAACTAATAATATTAACCCCTAATTTATTGTGAGTCATCTGATTCTTGCATATTTTATTCAAAAGCTAAAACTATTCTTGCAATTCTTTATGAAAAGATGATACACACATAACTTTATGCTTTGTAATAATCCCTCTGCAAGTGTTCTTAAATGGTTTTAAATAATCATAGCAATCTGAATGATCTAATCATAAAGAATGAGGTTAAAATAAATGCTGAATATCTAGGTTCCTAGTGTAGCTGTAGATGTTACCAATAACATGCCCTCCTGAATTTGTTAAGTATGATATTTTGGAAGGTTTACCACTGAACACTTGTGAGGTGACACAGAACTTTGAAAACAGTGGACCGTTGGCTTGATGAAACATACTGCCATTGACTTGGGCAAGCAACGCACATCTATGCTTAGTCATGCTGAGTCTGGCTGAGAGATTTTGAGATAATTAAACTAATCACAGAAGAAAAAATGCTCTTAATGTGTGTGACAGAAAGCTCCAAATGATGCAGGTGAATATATAAATATAAGGCAGAAATATAACGAGCCCTGCGGATTCTACGGAAATGTAAACGTTGTAATAGGCACTGAATGACAATTCAGCCTAAAGATTTTGGGCAAATAGCATGAGAATAGATAGTATTGGTATGAAGTGTGCAGCACATTAAAATCTATGCTTATGCGAATTGTGGTCAGATTCTTAGTATAACAGCAAATTTGATATAAGAGTCTCTTTCGCTGCTGCAAATAAATCAGGGAAAGTTAGACATAAAACAGGTGTCACTATTTTGTTTTTTGTGGTCAGATCAAGATTGCAGAGCCTGGTGTAATTTATCATCAGCCCAGTGACTTCAGGAGTTCTGGCAGCTCATAAAGACTGTAAGTGGCCTAGTTTTTCCTTTGGTGTTGTCTACAGGTAAATCAACTTCTGAATATTACATGTTCCATAAGGAAACCAATTTCATCTGTCAGCCACTAAATGTCCTCAAATACGTATAAAGATACATCTTGAACATATTAATCCATCTGCATGGAAGCAGGTGTCTGCTGAAAAAAAAACCAAACCCCACAGGAAAAAATCTTGTACATTATATTAGATTTCTTAAAATGTAAACCACACCAGTGAGACCACAGTTCTTTGTATTTGGATTGCCTTTGCTTTTAAGATCACAACAATATTTTAATTTTATTTGATGAAATAATATATGCTGAAACGGTGTATTTGAAGTCATGCAGGCCTTTAAATAAAGTGAAAACTTCAATTAACAGTCAGGTTCTTTGTACTTGAAACTTGAATTTGGACATGTTATTTCGAAGTGCTGGGATTTGCCTCCAGTATAAACTTATGAAAAGCCTGATCCCTGACATTTACTGTTTCATTCTTCTAAACATTTAAAAAGCATGGTCAGATGGCAAATTTGGGGAGGAGGAAAGATGAAGACCTTTTGCTATTTTTTTTTTCTGTTAGAGTTACTTTGTTTGGTGAGAGAGCAGAGCCTAGTCAGAAGAACAGGAAAAATGTGGGCCCTCTCCAGAAAGAAATGGGAGACCCGGTTACCTGGAATATGGAGAAGGCTGAGGCACTCAACGACTTTTTTGCCTCAGTCTTCACTGGCAAATGCTCAAGCCACACCGCCCAAGTCACAGAAGGCAAAGACAGGGACCTTTGAAAAATGAAGAACCGCCCACTGTAGGAGAAGATCAGGTTCAAGACCATCTAAGGAACCTGAAGGTGCA
>NW_009637147.1:0-327 GCF_000690535.1 Cariama cristata | reverse complement strand
AAAAAAGGAAGACCGAGGGAACTACAAGCCAGTCAGTCTCACCTCTGTGCCCAGCAAGATTGTGGAGCAGATCCTCCTGGGAACTATGCTAAGGCACATGGAAAATAAGGAGGTGATTTGTGACAGCCAACATGGCTTCACTAAGGGCAAATTGTACCTGACAAATTTGGTGGCCTGCTACGGTGGGCTTACAGCTTTGATGGATAATGGAAGAGCAACTGACATCATCTACCTGGCCTTCTGCAAAGCATTTGACACAGTCCCACATGACATCCTTGACTCTAAATTAGAGAGACAGGGATTTGATGGGTGGACCACTCGGTGTAT
>NW_009637146.1:3140-21044 GCF_000690535.1 Cariama cristata | reverse complement strand
TGCTCGGCTGCTTGTGATTGCGGACAGATGCCTGGGTAGCTTCGTAGCGTTCTGCTGGCGGCGTGGTTACTCGAGCGCTGTCACTGCAGGGCATCATCGTTGTTATTATTTCCGAGCGTTTTACTCTCGATCAGCCTCCGCGCGAGCACAGGGAGGGTTCCAGCGTGGCGCTGCCCCTGCCCCCTTCCGCGGGAGCATCCCGCCGCTCCCGCACTTGGAATTTATGCTTCAGACGGCGTGCGTTTTCCTAGTATCAAGGTCAGTTTATCGTAGCTGCTGAGGAAAATACCATATGGCTCGGGCTGACTTTTCTTGGGGAATCTAATTAAGTAGGAGTGTGTGTTGTGCTCGGGTTTGTTAGGTTTTAGGGGAATGTAAGCAGCTTAGATCGCAAAATGCCTTAGAGTGCGTGCGCGTCCCTCCTCAAGTGTGTTTGCAGGGACGTTAACTGTATCTAGCAATCTATTTTGACAAATGGTGGGTTTTGCCTCTTACTTACCATTTTACTATTATTTACTGTGCTTCTGAAAATGTGGGTAGCTGTCTTGCTATGGAGCCTGGAGTTTGTTAGAGCAGGCACAGCAAGGATTTTGGCAGTAATGCCTTTTACTCCTTCCTCTGATAACCCTTTTCTGGAAGACTAAGACAGAAAGGAGGGAAAGTTAGTTTAGTTCTCACATTAGCAGAGACTTTTCTGACTTTGAAGGAGCCGTCATCAAGCTGGACAGGTTTTTTTATAGTAGCTTGTTAATGGTGATAGCGGTTCCCTGAGAACTGCATTGAGACTGCTGACTCTGTCCCTCAGTTAAGTCTCAAACGGTAACGTTTGCTGCTTATGCCTAGCTTAAGAAAGCGAACAGAGCTGTGTAAAAGGCAGAAGGTGCTATATCTTGTACATAATCCCTCAGGCTACTGACTGACCCACCGTTACTCAGGTACCGGATTGTATGACAGCATATTTACTGATGCATTATGCCCAAGTATACAAAAATGCACTTGGTGATTCTGTAGCCTTCCTGTGGAATTTCAGATAACTCAGTGCAATGCATATAGCAATTGCGAACAGGTGAGTATCGTTTCCAGCAGCTGTGGTGCATGAATAGCCAGTGAGACCTCCCAGAAGTCAGTTCCATCCCAGTAGCCCCTACCAGGACAAGAGATACTTAAAGAGCACTGCCTGCTGTGACAGGACTTGCCTCTTGGACCTGCTGTTGATTCAAGTGACACAATATTGTCCTTTCAGACAGGTTAATGCTTTTTAACAGGTTGTCTTCATCTGAACCAGTGCTGTCTAGGAGTGATACAAGATCAAGAAAGCTAAGCTAAAACTTTAGTTTATTTCCCCGAGTTGATTTCCTGCTTCCACCCTAACCTGAGGAATCCAGCTGAGTGCGCTACAACTGATTGCTAAACCAGGCTTTTGGATTATATAGGGTGTACTCAAGTGCATGAACACAGTAGGAGTTCACTTTTCTCGCTTAATAGTTGCAGTAAACAGAACACTTGAAGAACTTGTACTTAAACAAAGAAAAAAAAAATCCCTAAACTATGCATGGGTGATGCTGAGGAAAAGCTGTATATACTAAATGCACTATTGTTCATAAACAGTACATCTGTATGAAAATGTGACTCCTTTGTATTGCTGCCAACATTAATATGCTCTATTGTTATCAGCCTGGAAACTACTGTTTGGCAGTGTAAACCACCTTAACGTGCCCTTGGGAAGCTGGATGGGTTGAAAGAAACTAGTTGAGTATTGTTCCGTGAAAACCATAGGGACAACTTTTCTCGTTGAGAAAATGCATTCATTTGTTGGAGAGGACTAATCCAGCCTTCCTGTGGAATGCTATGTTCACCTTCCTGTTGGATGCAGGTAGGTTATTTACTAGATAGATTCCTAGAGATAATAAAGGCTTCCAGCTTACCTGTGAACCACTGACAGCCACAAAATAAACCAGACTCAAGTTTCTTATATTCAGAGATTTATAGCAGTTTACTTTCAAAAGACACTTATTGAACTTAAGGGAAGAGGAAGATAACTGCTATATTTCGGTGTGGAGCAAAGCACACCATACTGTTGCTCAGATTACCAAAGAAACTTGTCCTTTATCTATGGTGTAAAGAGAGAATTTTGTAGAAGGGCTAAATACAGTGTAATTTGATAAGATTGGTCTAGTTTTGTGTATCTCTTTGTAAGACTGGGCAAAGATGCCTATCTCCAGACTTTACGTGAATTTACAGAAACCCAAAAGGAAGACCCTTTATATGTGACCGGCACACTAGTAAGATCTGTCGTTTGTGTAGTAAAGACTAGCGAATATGACCTGCTTGCTATTTAACTTTCAGTTGAAATGTGTTACCCTTTTTTTTTTTTAACAATGTCAGAAAAATACCATGCTACATTTTTTTAAAACTGCATTTTCAGAAAATAAACATCATGTTTGACATTCCGTGTCCTGCAAATAAAAATACAAAGCACACTATAGTGGAAGGCAGTTTAATGAATCTCATAGCAGCTTTAGCATAGATGAACAGAGTATTAGCACCGCAGTGGCTTGACTGATCAAAAGCTAGTATCAGCATTATTGCAATAACGACAAATTTGTAGATCTTATGGATACTATTCTGGGAATAGGAACACATTATATTTTCCAGGCCAATATGCATTAAATTTCAACAGCAGAGCAATTTTTTTTTTTTTAAAGAATGCTATACTAACAGGAACCTTTATCTTACAAATTTTTACTGACCCATTAGTCCCTCAGCTGGGTGAAGGAAACAAGACCTCTTGTTACTTCCTATTACCAATATGCTTCATTTACCTGTTGATCAATTGATGATGATAAAAAATAATATTGGTGTTTGGTATTCAGATTATTGCAGTTCTTACTATCTACTGGTTGTTTTAAGATATAAAGCATTAACATAGGAAATTAATTTTGCATTCTTCAAGTATATTCTCCAAATAAAATACCACCAACTGAAGTGGCGGAGCTAACTACTGCGGAGATTAATTTTGAAGATGAGACACTTTCGATGGCATTGTCTCAAGTTGACTCATGGTAATCAATTAAGTAGCCTTCCTGAGTTTTGCTGGTGCTGGCTGGCAGGAAGGAAGGGAACTCTAGCCTGTCCTACTGCTGAAGACCCAAGCTCAAGTTCTGTGGTACAGCAGTTCCTAAAATCTTCTCTTTCTGAACTCTTCCTTACAACAAATGCTAGTTATTGATGGAGAAGAATAAAAGGTAAGTGACTTAATGCAGCCATAGTTTCTGGATCAAGTCTGTTTAAAGGGTGCTGAGGTAATTTACTGTAGACAATGAGATGTAGTCTCTTCTTGTGATAGCAATTTGATGTGTAGAGCCTCATTGAAAGGCAATCGCATTTCCGCTGGCTTTAATGAGCCTTGAAACCAGGCCACGGCCTGAAATCTTTGGGGATTTTTGATAACAAAACAATCCCTTCCCCAACACCCTATACCCACCTCCATGCTGAATAATATGCGGCTTTGCTGTTGTAAAGCAACTTTCTGTTCTTGGAGAAAGATGGTACATGATCTGTTGTTTGCCTGCTGGAAAGGAAAGCAAGCAAAATGTGTTTACAACTTGGAGTAAATTTTCTGTTCTGCTCTTGTGATGAGGAGTTTTGTCTCTTCTGAAAGTAATATGAGAAGATATTCTTTGCTTATTAGGCATTACTTCTGATACAGAAGGTCATTTTAATGTGGTTTTCTTCTGTCCCTTTTGGGCAGTATGAACAGGATGTTGTAGCACAGGGCAATCCAAATAGAAGAGTGCTGGGTTTTGCCATTATCATTAATTGCTCCGGCATGGATGTTCAGTGTATGATTTAAGTGCTATTGACAGAGATGCAGGTAACGCTGTCCTGAAACACCTCGAGTTGCGGAGTGTACCTGTTTTTCTAACCATTGTTAATCGTGCAAGAGGTTGATTCATTTTTTTTCCCCTTGAGAGAACTGATCCCTCTGCTCCTCAGTGGTCGTCCCCAGGAGTGCTTGGTGTACCTTTCTGGAGGTTATCTCAACACTTGCATCTATCTGTCATAAGTGCTTTGACATGTGTTTGACAGACCATGAGTTGGATTTAAGTTAAACCATAGTGCATGAATTGGAGCAACAGCAGGTTTTAAAAGCAATTGAAAGGGCTTTAGGGAGGATTCTAAAAGGTAGAATCTGGTGGTGTTGGTTTTTACAGTCTCAGTTAGGCTTGATCTAAAAGGCAGTGACGAAAATTGTCCATATGTTAATCACTGCAAGCACAGAAGTCATGGATTGAGTCCCAAATGAGGAGAAAACAGTTCACCTCTAGAGGAAGATCAAAGTGATTATTCCCCCCACCACTCTTCTCTTCTAATGTTTAATGACGAGGCTTCAGATTCCTTCTTCAAGGTAGTATCACAGGTCAAAAAGAGGGGAATCAATGGACAAAATACAGGGGACTCAGGTTCCGCACATGATTAAGTGAACTGCACCTCCTCCATGGAAATATGTCATCTATATAGTTGTGGTAGGTGAAGAATACCTAAGATCATGCTTTCAGTTAGAGGGGAAGTTGGTGTCAACGTTGTGTGAAGGTCCAGAGGCCTATTATAATGGATACTGGAAATCTAAAAATTGGGAGAAGCTAATGTAGAGGACTAGAAATAGGAGTTTTCTTCTTAAAGCTGATGTTCTTCATGTAGGCTCATCAAAGGAGTATGCTATTTCAGTGTACTGGTAGTGCTACTTCAGTTTTCAAGAGTGGGCCCTGATAAAGGGAGCTGCTTTTAAAAACAAAAGTTAATGAGGTACGGAGGAGTCCTACCTAGTTTCTAAAGATGGTGGCTTAAGTTGATTAAGTTGATCAAATAGTAGTTTCTGTGGGACTCAAAATGGTGTCTGTGCTAGCTAGATGATCCTCTAAATCTGTAAGAGGATAAACTGCTTTGGTTCCTTGGTTTAAACTAAAGGAGCTGTGAGGCTGCTGCAGTTTGGATCCAAATATGAGTGAACCAGCTGTCAAAACCTGACAGCGAAGCTGGCCTTTGAACTCCAGAAAGTGCCTGACTGTGCTTGAATGTAAATGTTCCTTGTTTGTATAAAGTTGGGATCCAGACCTTCAGGTTTGTGTGTGTTGGCCAGGGCTCAGATTATGTCCATGTTGTGCAGTGTCAATATTAAAAAAAAGGGGGGAAAAAAAAAACAAACAAAAAAACCAAACCAAAACAACAACCGCAGCCAAGCTTGGGTCCAAAGCAGAGCCTCTTCTAAGCACAGTGTAGAGTAGGTCCCAACGTCAACAAACTAATCCATTAACTCCCTCACCTGACAGATTAACCTAACTCCTAGTTTGGTTTTCAGAGGCTTTCTACAGCTCTGGCTCTATTTTACTCTTGTTTTATGTCACGTAACAAATGCTTATCTAAATGATTCAAAGAAAACCTGCTTCTGAAACCTTCTTTTTTTAGGCATGGGGCATAAGTTGTGTGTGAACCAACTACAGCTCATCACTAAGTCTCAGTGAAATGGGACATGTGGCTTTACAGATGTCACTATTATTGTATCTCTTATGATTCTTGCTTGTTCAAGCATAAATCAGGGTTAGAAGCACTTTGCAGGTGTCAGAGTAAATGCGGAAGGCACAGTCTTAGGAAATTATTTTTGGTTTTTATATTGTTCATTTACTTGCTAATCTGTAAAATTCAGTAATTTGCAGCGGGGTTTCCTGTCAGTGGTTTGAATTAGCAGTGATTTACTGTATTAAATTTGTTTTCACATCTGGCAGCACTAGAGAATACTGCCTCATTGTGGCAACTGCTGTTGGAAGCATTTTCTTGCTTTTAAAAATAGAATTTCTGTCTCTGTTCTAGTCCTGCAGAAAGATACTCTCAGTCAGAGGTTAGTTCTTGGATCAAACTTAAGAATATGCTGATGAGTGATATTTAATAAAAGGGATGCAATATATCAATTAATGCAACATATATTGTGGGGAAAAAAAATCTATTTTATTGTGTAGGATATTTTAAGTATGCTTGTGGTGTGTTTGCGTATTGGTTGGATTTTGTATTATGGATGTTTTGGTAGCAGTTAAGCAATCCACTTAACTGTTTACTTTTGTAGTTTGCATGGGTTGATCATAATATGGCTTTTGAGTTATGATGAGATTCTTAATTTATCATAACTCTTTTGGCTGTATTATTGAAGTGCAAAATTAAATTTATAGGCAGACATTAAGTGTGTAGTGCTTCCAGAGCAGTTTGAGGTTTTACAAAAGCTTCACCTTTTCTCTCAGTGCTTTCTTCCCCAGTTTAAGAGTATGAATAACTTGGATGAGAAGCCTTACCACCACTTTACGCTGTAGTGATGTTTTGGCATCTTGAACTTAAGAGTTATTTTGGTAGACCTGTATTTTCTTGGTTAGTTTGTTGAATTTTATCTGGAGGATGCTCCTCTATAGCTGTTCTTACAAATGATGACTGCTGTGGTACCGGGCAGGGCATTTAACTTTAAAACGCATACTTGTCACGTGCTGCTCCACAGCTCACGTGGTAGTGGACCTTCTGTATCATTCTGTTTCTTCAGGCCATACGAGAAAATGGGATCTTGGCATCTGAAATGGGGATCTGCACAGGAATGTCCTGAGTTGTGTTCTCTTATATACTCTTCCACAAGGAGGGAGATAAGTATTTGAGCCTTCCCAGGCTTAACATGGCATTGAACCTGAGCCTTTTTCTGGATGCACGTATTAGACTTACACAGATAACGTGAGTGCTCCCTTCTCTTTCTGCCTCTTAAAATGAGACAGAAACTGCCATCAGTTCTTTGAAGGAACAGAGAAGGATTTGCTATTTCTTTCATCTCTCTTCCATCTGTGTAGCTCATTTGAGGGCCATTGATTGTGAAATGCGGAGACTGACTGGTGTCTTGGGAGAAGGATGTGGCATGTGCAGTGCAACACAGGTGGGTGAATATATTTTTGCAGTCCTCACTCTTGAGCTAACGCTGAGGAGGGAGGTAGGAATACAAATGAGCTTTTTGTTTAGTGTTTTCTTTGTGCTGGCTCAAGCTTAGAAAGTACAGTGTGAAGACTGATGATTTGCCAGGTGTGTTCTGGTTTTGATAGGAAGGTGGAAGAGACATAACTCTGACCAGCAGCTGCTGTTCTCTCTGTGCAGGGAGCCTGGGTACATAGCAGTAAGCTGTGAGCCCCACTTTGCAAGGGCTTCCCTTTGGATGCCCGACCTGCAGTCTTGTACTTACAGACTGGCAAATCTCTGATTGTATTGGGTTCTTAGGGATCAGTTGCATGCCCTAAGTGCACATGCAGACTTTCTCCCTGACCTGTGATGATTCACCTTTGGGTACATTGACAGTCCATTACAGTAATGAGCTGCGTTTCATGCTTTAGATGGAAGGCACGTGGAAAAGAGGCCAGTCATCCAAGATACAGTTACGTGTCAGCGCATTTCTGCTCCAGTTTTGTCTTTTTCTCCAAGCTGTCTTCCTCATTTCAGGAAGAGTAACAGTCAGTCTCACACAGTCAGAATGCTGTCAGACCCATCATCTCGACTACGCGTTCTTCCATAAGACAGTTGCTACTAAATAAAGAAAATAGAGCTGAATATGATTTCCCTAAATTCAGCATAAACAATGGAAGATGAGACTGAAGTAAAATGAGATTTTGCAGTAACTGGAAAGCCAGTGGCAGTGAAGTACATGCTAACATGATATGCCAAATGACCTATGATCTTTACCATTTGTAGGGCCAAATTCTGGATAAACCTTTCCTCTAGGAGTTCACTGTTATGTTACCAGAGAAGATTATTCTGGTCAATGATTTTGTCTTTCGTATCACGTCTTGAATTCCTACTGGGATTTATACTTGTGTATCAGTTGTAGGCCTGATACATAGGTATAAAATAGTCATGATTTATTATTAAGATTCTCTCTTTAATATGACTTTTTTTTTAATCTGTCAAAGGTAGATGACAGAAATTAAGTCCTCTGGTGTAATATCTAGTATTTTCTGTAAAATACCTTTTTTTCCTATTTAAATAAAATAGCTTCTGTTTTTTAGAAACAATTTAATGTGCTCTGCTCTGCCTCTGGGCGAGTGCCATCCTTAAGTGAGAGATGCTATTCTTTTTTAAATAAAACTTGACTTCAGTGGAGCTTTTGTACTTCAGCTATTTCATATTCAGTCCTTAAAATAATGTAAAATATAGAAGCAAGAAGACTGTGAAACTCCTAAATAGATTAAAATTTAAAAGTACACAGTACTAACCTTTGACCTTTAAGATTTACAATTTCCCACGTTATAGTATGTCCTGGCACTCTTCTAGACAAGAAGTACACATGGTTATTGTAATAACTTGCATTAATAAGGAACACTTTTCCCAGAAGCAACCGAAAGCACTTCATGGTTCTTTTAAAACCTGGTGCTTCACTCCCTACACCTCCCAGTGAAAAAAGCCTAATTTTGCTCAGACTCTTGCAAGCTGTTTGGTTTTCTAAACAGTTCTCACATAAAGTTAGTACAAGGTTGAGAGGAAGGTCATTTTCTGCTTTGGTTATAAACCAGGAAATATGTGCAGTAAATCTCAGTTAAAATCAGTGTGGGTACAAAGAATAACATCCTCTTTGAGATCTTTGTCTTGCATCTCATTTAAAATGCGGCACACCAGATACAAGTGCTGATGTTGAAGTCAGTTGGGCTGTGCTTAATTTTTCATCTGAAGAGGTGCCTTTGTATTTCTAATGAGTATATTTTCCCTTTTGTTATTTTGGGACATTATTTCCAATGAAAAGGGAATAATATCCTCAGTATTGTTTACTGCAGCTTCTAGACTTTCTTAAGACCATGGTTTAGTGGTGGGCTTGGCAGTGCTAGGTTAACGGTTGGACTCGATGATCTTACAGGTCCTTTCCAACCTAAACGATTCTATGATTTTCCTCTCTGGTGTTTATGGCAGCAAATTTCTTTTTGTTGAGCAGATGTGCCTGTGATTTCAACACACTTGGGAAAAATATTAGTGCTTTGAATTTATTTTGCCTTTTTTCTTCTGTTTCTAATTTCAGATATTCCTCATAGTTACTCATATCCAGGACAGAATATATAATGGGGAGAAAACTGGATCTTTCTGGCTTGACTGATGAAGAAGCAGAGCATGTGCTCCAGGTGGTTCAACGAGATTTCAGCCTTCGTAAGAAAGAAGAAGAAAGGCTAAGGTAAGAATAAAAACGTGTTTAAAAACATTGGTCTCTTTGGATTATTACAGATTGGTTTGGGGGAAACTGGAGAGTACAGCTTTTTTTGTTAGTATTCTATGCATTAATAATCATTCCTATCACATAGGCAATAGACATCCAACCTCTTCCACATTAATTTGATTATTGAGTAATTAATTTTTGTGTTTAGTCTATCCTGGTCTAAACCACAACAGTGGTTTCTAAATCATCTGTGTATGTCGCCTGGGTAGAGGCTAAGTAGCGGTTGACTTTAACATAAGCAGAAGTTTGTTCTAAGAGAATTTTTTGCTTGCTGTAGTCAGTTCCTTTTCTTTTATTCAGAAACTTTGTCTGTATGCAGTCATCTGAAGGTGAAGAAGTTCAGCCCATCTCCTTCCCCCAAAATAATCAATGGGACATGTTATGCATTATATTGAGAAGTTAACTTTGCTTTCAGTAGTCTGCTTACAAAATGAATGCAAGCGGAAACAACCCAGAAGAAAACAGATGGAACTCGTTGCGAGGTAACTTTTGCAGCTCAGGAACTTTGATATGTGACAACAGGACTATTGACAGAGACCTGAACTGATAGATGCAATATTTTTCTTGTAGTTTCAACAATATTTCCTTGAATTATTAGGTCTGATTTTTTTTTTATTACCTTCTTTGAACACATCATTGTTTACTCTCTGGAATAGTCTGAAGTCTCTATCTGTAGTTGGCAAATGCACATTCTCTTACCGTACTACTAGTATCACAGGTATCATCTGTTTCTTTAACATTTAATATCAAGCTGAAGTCAACAGAGCAGGAAGATCACTGAAATAAACACAAAACTAGGCATATATATTATGTGTTGTTGGAACTGAGAGGAATCTTGTCTCTGTCAGTTTTCTGTTACTATTTTCTGAAACTACTTGGAACACTAGGAACAAGAAAGAAGGCTTGTGGCATAGGCCTAATTCAGTTTTGGCATGCTGTGGAAGTTCTTGCTTGGGTTGGTAGCACAAACTTCCTGCAGGAAGGAAAGGCTGGATGGAGATGGCACACAATTATCTTTTTTTGTCTGTGTTTCTTTTTTTTTCTGTGGCTTGTACTGATTATTTTTGCTAGTGTCTCACAATAAAGCTGAGAGATTCTAGGAACAGTTTAAGGAGAGTGAGTGCAGGGGCTTTCTCTAGGTTTTTTTATGTGACTGATTGTATCTTACTGGAGCAAGCATATCACAATTAGCAAGTTCTGGGACATCTTGCATATTCTATACAATTAGATCCTATAGTGAGAGGAGGAGGGGGAAGCATGTACGGCATGCCCACAGAAAATTGACTGGAAAGCCTAGATAGGTAAACTTTTTCCTACTGTTTGTGTTTTACCATTTTGCTGCTGAAGTTGTCCATGAGACTTGATAATTGATCACAAGTAGAAAACTGGTGGGACAAGGGAGATAAAACACTGGAAAGGTAGGAGAAACACACAGACTCAACTCAGCTTATATATAAATAGGTATTTTTTTTTCTCTTGAGTGTAGTTCATGCCTTTTACAAGTATTAAATTATGTTAAAGTGCTGCAAATAATGAGCTGTACTGACAAAGTTCTGAAATGTAGTCTGATACTTAAGATATGAATTTAAGTAATTTTAATGACCTTAAAGATTGCCACTTCAGTTCAAAGCTTACTTCTGACTTAAAAGCTATGACTCTTCTTTCATTGGGCTACTCCATATTTTAACAAAATATAGAGTTAAAAGGAAGGATGTAGCAACACATTTTTTTGTCTTAGTATGTAATAGAAGATGTAATCATATAAAAAACTTATACCTTGCTATAGATGAGATTTTTCAACCTGTAAGAAAACAGCTTAGTTCTTGTGTCTGATTTGATGTTCTTGGCTCGATTGCATTTGTTTTCAGAAAGTTATCAACTGGCAAAGCCTGCAGTATAGTTTCACTTTAGAAGTATTGTCAAGCTTTGTAATCTTTTTTAGGAGAAAAAAGTGACATATATATTTTATTTATTAGACTGCTGTTAATAAACCCAAGTTATATCTGAAGGTAGTTTTTTCTTCCTGTAATTAATTCCAGGTAGCAATGTTAGTCTTTGGATGGAACTGTTGAAGCTTTCACATGTGATACTTTCTTAAAATAGGGTTTCTATATAATTCTTCATGCCGTAGTTTTATTTTTGGGTGTTTCCCCCCACAAAGATTTAAGTAACTGTTTCACAGTTATCTCTCCCTGGGATTATTCCCATTGGTATCAATTAGTTCTAAAGATCAGGAACTTAAGGTAGTATATGACAGATTTCCACTACATCAGGAGAACAATGAAAGCTAAGAAAACTGTAAGTGGTTGACGGCTTCAATTTTGCTTTGCTAGTGGAAGCTGAAGTATTAAGTAACATACTATAAGAAATGAAGTTTATCTTCACTCCTAAGAAATGTTTTTAAGGTAGTAAAGTAAAAAAGCAACTATTTTAGAACTAACATACCAATGTCTTTTACAATAGTGCGGTTGTTACGTGTTAATTTATTTTTCCATATTCTGTAAACAAAAGGACATAATTAATGTGTGGAGAAAAGCCGTACTGATCATCTGCATTTTCTGCTGCAAAGCTGTTTTGAATCTCTCTGCAGTGAGAATTTTTAGCAGTGGTTCTCTAATTTAAATCTTTCTCCCAACTTCATGCTAGTGTTAGGCGGCTCTTGTGCATTTTGTGAAAAAATTAGTTGGCTAAAAATAGTAAGATAACAATTAGATAACCGTATGTAAATAGTGATTAGTGTGGTTGATTTATTATGCCTTACTGCTTCATATTGGTTCAGTTTCTTTTTAGCTATGGCTCTCAGCCTGATACCAGATTAATAATGTTTACTGTTCTTTGTTGCTTGTTCACCCGTAATCTTTCTATTTTGATTATGTGTTGGTTCTGTTCTTTGGCAGTAGCATTATGTTTTCATTTGCTCCAGTGTTAGTGTAATCATCCAGAGTCGTTGAGGCTAAAATTGTAACACAGACTTGTGAATAGATGGGCTTGGTTTTCTGTGAATCAACTGAAGTAGGCAAACCAGGCAGATCTGGCATAATTAAGAAGGTGATTGGTTTGAGTTGCTTGGCATGTGTGCTCAGGGCTAGGCTGTGGTAGTACAGCCTTGTGTACATCACCTCTGTGGGCTGTCTCTGGGCTACTGGGACGCTGATAATCGTAGCTAGCTTTTTGAGCAAGTTCACTGGGCACACTAATGGTTTGTTTTCTCATGGACAAATTTATTTTCTTAATCTTGAATTTCAGACTTCATGCAGCTGCAGAATGTCAGCAATGGGGAAGACTGGACTGTTTTGAGGTTTGAACCTTTAACATTTTGCTGTGTATAATGTCTTCCTCATATCTGCGGTTTGTGGGGTTTGGGTTTTTTGTTTTGTTTTTTTCTTTTCTAAACTTTTTTAAAGAAATGGCAGAGGAGAGCTTACAAGGCCAAATGTGTGTCTGAGATAGGCCTCTTTATGTAAACAGATGTGTAAAAGAGATTGCTGCCTTTTATTTGTTTCCATTTACTGCCTGCGTATTCAGTTTTCCCAACTGTCTAAATGTGCCACTGTTTATTCTCCTCTGCTGTAGGCAAAATCAATTCTCCCTTTGGTTTTGTTTTTACTGTTAACACTGTATTTACAAACAAGCTTGTCCATTTATTTCAGGTCAGGAATGCTGAGAAGTCAGGGTGTTTTAAATAAGTGAAATTATAATTTTACTGAAAAAAATGGATGGATATCTTACTGTGGTAGATGTTCCCAACCCGTTGTTTTAGCCATGTGGACAGGTTAAAAGGTGGCTGTTCTGATGCTGAATTTAACATTCAGAATGACTGCAAAGGGAGAAAAGTTAGAAGGGTGGGAAACGGGGCAGGCATAGAAGGGGCTCAGTGCAGATCAGCTGCCAACAGAGCAGATGCTTTAGCTGTCAGCAGCTGCTCTACTTTGGGAGGCCGTGGCCTGAGTGACTTAACCATCTTTCTATAGCCATTGGCTAGCAAAAGTTTCCATCACCATAGTGAATGCTGAATCAGCCTTTTGTGTGGTGGAATTCTAGTGATAAACCTTAGAAACTTGCATTGGGCGGGGATGAAAAATGTTTCTTTGTGGGGGACATGGTTCTCTTTTGTTTAAACCACTGCTGTTAATCACCTGGGAAAAGGTTTACAGGGAAAAATTACTGACCACCTGGAACGACATGGACATGTGATCATAACATGTTAATCACTTAATATAGTTACGTGGCGTCACTGGAACAGCACAAGGGAAGTGTTGAGAGTTGACTGTCACGCACAGGCAGAAACACCACCACGTCTTGCCTGACGTTGTGTCTTTTGTAGCTGGGTTGACGAACATCAGCTTTGCTGTCTTTATTTATGCAGTCACTTTTTCAGTTGTGGTAAAGACACACTGCAGTGATTCATGATCAAATCTCCAGCAGTGTTTTATTTGCAGAAAAAATGAGACGTGTGTGCTCACTGGAAGGCCCTCTCCACTCTGGTTGTCCTAATTTTCTTTTAGCCAAAGAATTGGTAAGGGACTATAATAGAGCCCTGTGTAGAAGATGATGAAATGTTTTAAATTGAGAGTTGCTTTTGCCTGCTTTCTTCTTTCTGCTCCTTTTGCATTGTAGCTCATTGCAGCATGAGTAGACCTGTGAAGAGGCTTCTTAAGAAACAGATTCTCATACTTGACAAAACCCAGAAACCAGTTTGATGCTTTTTCTTGTCAGACTACAGTAGACTTCAGTGTATTTACAGTGTGTGTCATAGGTCTTGCAGTGGATAAAATATTGAACTCTTTCCAACCTCTCTTAATCGAAATATGTGTGAGTCATATCAAACTGGAAAAATGCCAAGTCAGACATTTGGGTAGCTATGTGTTGATTTTGCATGTTGTTCCTCCTTCCTGTGGCAGGCTTGTATCAAACACTCGAAAACAAACAAAAAACAACCAGAAAACCGTGTCTTCCCTCCTCTCCCTGCCTCCAAACAAAGCCATTTTAAAGCTGTTTTCCTAGTGAGGAAGGAATGGGACGTTGGTCTCATCTCCACAGCTTCAGAGCTCCAGCAGATGAACTGATCAATACCTTGTTGCTCAAAGTGATTTCATAAGGTCAGCCTGCCTGCCCTTCACTCTGATGAACAGTGTGGGGAGAGCACAAGGAGCATTCCTGTGAGAATGGCTAGCACCTCTTTATGAGCTGTCCTGACACACGTATTCTCTCCCTGTGATGAACGGTCTTAGAGTGGTTTACTCCTCCTCTGAGAAAGGTGCTCTTTGTGATTCCCATATTAACACAGCTGCATGCTTCTCCAGTGCAAGGCTCTGCTGAGCTGTTGTAAATTTAGCATTCATATGTCTGAACTTATTTTTGAGTGCAATGAATGATTCATCAGAATCATAGCTGCAACTTCATGTGTTACTTTCCTACTGCTTTGGCTTATAATACAAGATTAAAACATATCTAGGACAGTACAGCTGTTTCCTGGAAGTAAGGGTTCATTAACAAGGTTAAGAGCAAGACATCTATATAATCTATAATCACCAATTTTGTTACATAATGTTCCAAGATGCAAAGAAACCTGTTTCCTAGCTCATGCAGGCTGTCAGGATTAAGAGTTGACAGTAACTTCATCTGTATATTAAACGCTTTACACTGTTATGGTGCAGCCCTCTCTCAACAGCAGTGTTTAATGTTCTAACAGATATCCCTCAGTCTTATTCTTAGGTCAGGATAAGTTGCTTATCAAAAAACAGTTAGTGACCTGGATGAATTCTGCGTGAAAGCCAGATAGCTAATCGTTTTTGCTGCAGAGTCAGTAAGGATGCACTTTAAAACGCATTTAGAAACTGCTATTTGTCACTAATTTCAAGAAACATTGATCCAAGTGTGCTGCTTGCTATCACGTAATGCTGTTTGAGGTTAGACAAGGAAGTAGGTATCTCAGCAATGATACAACATCCCACTTCATGTGCAGTGCAACAGCATTTTGTTTAAAGTCCTTCTTTTTGTGATCTGCCCCAAACTCCCTACTCTAACACCACAAGGTCCCAGTGTAAAGTTAGTGCGCAGGTTCTGCTGACTCAGCGTTGGCCCTGCTCCACCTATAAGCAGAGAAAGTGATTGCAGTTGACAAGAGGGTAGGATCTGATTTATGCTTTACAAGGGAGAAATCAGGGCACTGGAAAGAATCTGACATTAGAAGCAAAGAACTTTCAGCTGTTCAAGTTAGAGGTTTGGGTCTAAATTTTTTTCTGCCCAGTTGAGGAAAAAAATGCCAGGGTACTTCCAGAGAGTGGCTTATGCTTAGGTGCCTCTAAAACCGGTTCTGTGCATCTTGCTTGTGCATGCTTATGACTATAATGAGAACCCACCATGATTGTTCTTGTTATTTCAATGCCATGTAGGTGCTATAGGGAAAGCATGGATGGAACTTCTCAACAAGTTATTTGGCAAATGCAGGACCTCATTCGCAAAACCGTCATTCTTGAATTTTGTGCCAAGTGTTTTAATACAAGCCATTCCAGATGTGAGTTTTGGCTTTTTTAAAATGTATTTACAAATACAGTTTCAACTGAGAGGAAACGCTAGTGAACCAAGCATAAAGAAACATAGAATCATAGAAACATGAGAGATGATGCTTCTGAAAAGGTGCAAAAAGAAAAAGGCTAATTATAGGGAATATTAGGAAAATTTGTATAGAAAGAAATGTTTCCAGCTAACATTTCCAATATTGGACGGGCCATGGGAGATGTAGCTGAAGTACAGCCCACATATACTCTGCCAAACTTGCATGGTCTGTGGGTAAGTATTTAAAGGAAGCAATATGGTGTTACAGAGACTTTATAATACTTACTGCATGCTTTTTTGTGGTAATTTGGTCTTTATCATGGATTATGGCTAATCAAATTAACAACCATAGTTTAGCTAAGAGGAGTGACTGTGCCTAGTGATAATGAATAGCTATAATGTAAAATCAATATTTAATCTCTAATATCTTGTGTATGAAGAGTCTAAGCTGTTAAACGTGACTCGTAGGAGTAATCTTCTCTCACCTAACTAGCCCTGCAGTAGAGAGAAGGGATGTTCTCTTGAGTATGGATTCCTGTCTGTACAATTTAGTCATACTGAAAATAGTTGCTGAAAATGTTAAATCTTAAGTGCTTTTTGCAGAGAAAGTGCTTCAACTTTTTTTCTGAAGAAACAAGATACTAATCTTGTTAAATATGTTACACTATTAATTTATCAGAAACCTCTGTGTTAAAGCTCAGTGTTAGTTCATGGGAAAATATATGGATATTCATGGGTTGGTAGGGGGAATCTGCTGAAGGAAGAGGTTACTGGGGAAGTTGTGTTACAGGTTTTGAGAACAAGGTATTCAAGGCCCTATTTGAATGCCATCAGTTTCTGGATCTTGCCTTGGGCACAAGGATGAACCACATGGACCTCTTGAGTTCTGGCCCCTGTTGACCTGTGAATTCAGAGTTGTTGATTCTGTAGAGGTTAGCTAGATCTGGGCAAAAAACACGTTTAAAGTTGGGCTCATCTACTGTGTGTCTGTCATCTTTTTACTGCTGTTCTGGACCAAAATGCAAATATAGGAACAAAAAAATGATCATTTCTAGTCTCATGTAAACACTGCTGGGTGAATAATTAGCCTACAAGAGAAAAACCCATAATCTAGCGAGTAATCACTGAAACATTCAGCTTTTTGGTAAAGAAAACTTGTTTTGTTAGTGGGAAGATGGAGAGTTTGGACACCTTCATGGACATTAAATGAAATGAGGTGCTGGAGAGCAGGAGAAGACATTTTCTTATGAAGTGCCTTAGCCTTTTTTTCTTTTGATCGACCAGGGAGTTTATAAGACAGATGCATGAAATGGATGGGTCAGTGTATGTATTGTGCTATCTAAAGTAAAGATTAAGGTTTTTTGAAAGGGGAATAATAAGTGTCTGATTCAGAATCTGATCATAGAATCATAGAATCATTATGGTTGGAAGAGACCTCAAAGATCATCAAGTCCAACCGTATACCCGACGCCACCATGCCCGCTAAACCCACTAAACCACGTCTTGAAGCACCACATCTAAACGTTTTTTGAACACCTCCAGGGATGGTGACTCCACCACCTCCCTGGGGAGCTCATTCCAATGCTTAACGACTTTAACAGTGAAGAAGTTCTTTCTAATGTCCAGCCTGAACCTCCCCTAGTGCAACTTGAGACGGTTTCCTCTAGTCCTGTCGCTAGTTACCAGGGAGAAGAGTCCGACCCCCACCTGGCTACAACCTCCTTTCAGTTAGTTGCAGAGGGCGATAAGGTCTCTTCTCCAGACTAAACAACCCCAGCTCCCTCAGCCGCTCCTCGTAAGACTTTTTCTCCAGACCCTTCACCAGCTTTGCTGCCCTTCTCTGAACACGCTCCAGCAGCTCAATGTCCTTCTTATAGTGAGGGGCCCAAAACTGAACACAGTATTCGAGGTGCAGCCTCACCAGCACAGAGTACAAAGGGATGATCACTTCCCTAGTTCTGCTCTCCACGCTGTTTCTGATACAGGCCAGGATGTTGTTGGCCTTCTTGGCCACCTGGGCACACTGCCGGCTCATGTTCAGCTGGCTGTCGACCAACACCCCCAGGTCTTTCTCTGCC
>NW_009637146.1:0-3111 GCF_000690535.1 Cariama cristata | reverse complement strand
GGGGTTGTTGTGACAGAAGTGCAGGACCCGGCACTTGATCTTGTTGAATCTCATACAGTTGGTCTTCTACAGTTGATGCTTCTGATGAAAGCAATAGTGCCTGCAGAAGTGACTTTCCAGGAACCAGTTTAAGTTGCTGGGAAGAATGTGAAAGAGCACAAGTGTTAGCGCCTGGACAGTCAAATTTCAGGGTCTTGCTCCAGAGGATAAAGATCTGGACATGTTATCTGCACCTTGGAAGTATGGGTTAAATCCAAAGCTGGAAAAGGCAAATGAATAATGTGCACTGGGACACCCACCTCCTGGATACTCTAAACTTCATGAGCTTGTTTTTATGACATCTAACAGCTGTTACTGTAGTGCTTGAAGTCAGTTAGTGATTGCTGCAATTACAGAAGTGATTAAAAGGTCTATGGATATGCTGGATGAAACCTATGACTTTATGGGAGGAGTGTGTTTTTATCCAGCTTAGGTAATTTTACAGGTCAAGATCTTGTACCAACTTAGTTATCTATGCAAGCGTATGTACGTATGTATCTATGTAAGCCAAGTTACGGTAAAACATGTAAATAAACGTGAAAAGAACAGCTGCATAATGTAACTTATTCAGGGTTTATTCTTCATATTAGAGTACAAGGATGCTCTAAATGCATTTCCGTACCACGTTCATGAAGTCGTAAGCAATATGTGCCAAGTCTTACAGTTTTGGAAGAAGTGTTGTATTTAAAAATGTGTGTGTGTGTGTCGGGGTATGCCAGAAGGGAATGTTTTACTGTGAGTTTCTATAGCAATATGGTATAGACATGTCCTTGACTGCATCAATCTGTATGGATCAGTCTGAAGTTGTATGGCTTCCTATTGTAAATCTACTCACCTTTGGTTTTCAAGAAAATAAGAGATACTGCTCATCACTATGAAGTTTGTCAATCTGAAATATGACTTGTCATTTAGATTTTAAATTTGACTTAATACTTTTTTTTCAGAAAGACATGTATTATGGAAATTTAAAAGTACACATTTAAGAAACACTAATGTCTGTGAAAGGAATAGACTTCTCTACCTAGAAAGCAGTAACCCTTCTTAAAAAGTATTATAACATTTTTGAGATACTAGATTTAAGGAAAATAATACTGACTGGAAATTAGATTTGCTGATGTTTTTATTTCAAATATTGTTGGTGAATCAAGGGATAGTCTTTGCCTTTGCTTACTTAAAGAATTTCCATTCTCTGTGTTCTTCATAGACAATTCAGTCCCTCTGGTCTTTTTTGTGGCCAGTTCCTGTGCCCTCAGTCACAAGTAGAACCAAGAACAGCTCTAAGTAGCGGCACAGGAAGGTGGCAGAGTGGAAGAGGGATGCCATGAAGTTGAGTTGTCTTTATGAAATGAGTGTGGAGCTGTCTCCTACTGCCAGTGGTTTTGTTTATAAAAAGGTGGATTTTGAATACTTGCTTATATTTCCTTTCTGAAGCCTATGAAGAACTGAAAGCATGTCAGAATCCACATGCTAAATAAATGTTCAGCGTGTGGAAGGAGCACTTAGAGAAGATAAGGCCACTGTATTAGAAGGAGCGAAATGAGTGTTTCGTTCACTATGCTGAAGCTTGGGGAGTTGTGTCACAGAATCTGCCTCAAACTACTGAATGAGCAGAGGTGGAAGGTGAAAGCGAATCTTTACAAATTGCCATGGTGAGTTCATATTCACTGAACACCTCATCCTTCAGGTTCTCTAGAACTCTTTAATTGTCATGTGCAGCTTTCTACTTAAAGCTATGCCAGAGGAATGACTGTGCTGAATGGGATACCACTTCTTAGAAATCTGTCCCGACTCTAGGAATCTGTGTCATGAGAAGTTCATGGAAGGGTAGCTACTTTGTAAGTCAAGGTTTAATAAAACTTGTGCTGGATTCTTCACCAGAATTCCAGAATGAACCATTGCAAGCTATGATTTGCTTGCTTTCCAGAAATGTCACAATGTGTAGCTAGAGGGGAGCTCAATTTTCAGTGTTTATAAGTATGTTCTGTTTTATGGTGAGTTCAAAGGACTGCCAGACAACTTTCAGAAAGGAACAGAGCTGACAGAGTTAAGAGGTGTATGTTAGAGATAGCTGATCTTTGTTTCATAAATGGCAAAATTCACAGCATTTTTCTTTCTAAATGAAACTAAGTGAACCTTTTCTTGAACCTGCAGGAGGTGATGAGTTTCTTGCTTCTGTTTTGACTTTTTTTTCTCCCTTTACGTTCCTGTTTAAGAAAATAAAATAAACTTGTGTGCTTCTAGTAGGAATGTTGAGAATACGGTTAGTTTTAAAGGCTTTGTTGTAACTGCATCTAGGCTGTCAGTCATCCTGGAGGTAATCCTGTGGCCATCTTCCATTACCTCCATCACACAAAAGACTGAACCTGTCTTTTCAATTGATGTTGCTTCAGTTGATGGCAAGATGTCACCTGTCATTCTGTCTTTTGAATACTTTGTTTTACGGGGTTGTGGACTAATAAGAAAATAGTCAAATACTTGTATGACAGGTATGGACTATCTCTTGCTAGGTAGGAGACTGTAATCTAAACAATGTTGTCACTAGTAAAGAAATCAGTTCCATGTCATAACATACCATTTGAAGTTTCTATATGCCTCATAAATATTGCCTGTCAATTTATCACTGTTATAGTATTACAGGTAGCTGCATTTAGTGCATAAGAGTGGAATGTGAATTCATGTTTCACGTATAACTAATCGATCATCTAGATAAAGAAAAACTTGATTTTACTATAAATTAATTAAAATTACTATGAATTTGTAATTTCTCCCTTTCATATTTTTCACATTTCGGTTCCTGAGAACAGTTCTTTAAGGCTGACATAAAACCTAGTTAACCAGTGCTATCTGTGAACTGATAGTATTGTTCTATGCTGGGTGGTGAATCTTTGTAAAATTGAGTGGCTTTAAGTTCAAAAAGGAGCTCTTAAGCAGTCTATGTATCAGTCCAGGACTGGTGAATTGTCTGTGTATCAGCAGGCAAAGTACAATAACCTGATCACTGTTTTTCTTTCTGCTAGCTGGACTTTCATTTATTTTTCCCTGTAAACTTTGTTTTATTATTATTATAAGTTA
>NW_009637145.1:0-24010 GCF_000690535.1 Cariama cristata | reverse complement strand
GTCCAGCAAAAGCTGTGGGCCGCTAATTTAGAAATTAATTAGTGCTGTGCTGGGTGGGTAACGATATCTTAATAACTGTTCAGCAGCTCCTTAGTCTGCTACCCAGGTGCGTGTAAGCAGAGACGTGGCGTGCAGATGCGCAAGGCTGAAGCTCAGCAGGGGAGTGCCACGACGTTTGCAAGACAACAGAAGCGGTCAGCGCCTCTGTGTCCCCGGCACTGCCACCCCTTTCACACCACCGCGGTCCCAGATGCCTACTGGGGGTGTCTCATGGCCCCTCTGTTGGAAATAGTGAAGTTGGAGATACCGGGGATCCCTAACGCGAGGGTATTTTTGGACAATCACTCAAAGAGCTGGCAGTCCTTCCCACCCTGGGCACTGGGAGAGCCTTGTAGTTGGCATTGTCTGATAATAGTAGTGCTGTAATCTCAGGCAGTCATGCCCGTAAACAAAGCAAGGACTTCTAGGGAGAGGTAATGTCTTTTATTAGATTAGACCAGCTGATGTAAAGGTCAAGTTTTCAGGCACAGTTTCAGCCCTTCATGTCCCAGAATGTGTGTTTTTTGAACCTAAGTCAGTTGGACTATAAAAGTTACTGTCTCTCATACAGGCCACGGTATTTGCAAAGGAACCATTCAGTTTACAGATTTTTTTTTTTTTTTTTTTTTTTTTTTTTTTTTTTTTTTTGGTGTACAATATCCTACCTTTTGGCTATCTCTGGTCACATTAAATAAGTTTTTAGCCAGTTTCTCCAGATAATGGCATATGCATGCTGTACTTATGTTTATTTTTGCTGAAATGTAATCAAATGCAAACAGTAGGAAAAATTCATGATCTCACAATACATTTTCCGGGTTTGTTTTAAAGAATTTAGCTGTATCTGTCTTTTGCTATAATCCTTGTCGGTGGCTTGTTACGAGTATTGTTTTAAGTGGAGAGGAAGTGTTTCTCACTTCCAAAATGAGATCTCTGGTTATTGAAATAGCAAATATTTTTAAAGAGAGAAAACTGGCATTAAATATTAATATGCATAAGTGCAAATTATTTAGGGAATTAACACTGCAAGTAGTTATTAATTCCTGCTTTTTAACATGGCTAAGTATGAAAAATCGTGCATATATCACTAGTCTGCAAACGTAAAAACATCAGGCCTTTTCATTCCAACTGCATTTGCAATTTCTTAAATCCATCATTTTGTTGTCAATCTATGGTAAATCAGTGATATACTTGCCTTGAACCCATTCAAGAAAATAATAGTTTCCTCAAAATCCTGTTGAGTTTAAGCTACGTCTTCTTCAGCTGTGTCAGCTGTAATACTTTGAGTCAAAAGAATACGACATACCTTTACACATCTACATTTGAAGCAAAATGGTAATCTAAAAAAGACCAAGATCAATGTCAGGTATCAGTATAACTCCTGATCTCATTTCTATTTTCACAACAGTGTAAAAGGAAGGGTATTTTATATTTAACAATAAAGAAAACAAAATGGTTACTGTAAAAGAAAAAAGTGATAAGGAGCTATTTGTTCTTTGTTCACTTAATTTTGGCAGACAGACATTTAATTTGTATACAGCTACAAGGACTCTTGGTTTGACAGAATTACAGATGGATCCCAGACATGGAATTTACCCTGTCTTTACACATAAGCCTTTCATGGGTTTGTGGTACTCCTTTTGATCTGGTTTGGAACATGCAGTTCAGTGGTCCTAAACAATTATAGCTGCAGAAATATTTTATAAACTAGTTTTGGCCTCTTTAGCAGTGGCTTTGCAACTATAAATGGAAAATCGTTCATGGGTAGGATGCCAGTTTGTTCTTTGATGTACAAGTCATTTTTCTGTGCAACAGTCCCTGAGCAGGCGTTTGTCAGGCACAGAAATACAGAAGATACATGGGAGTTTCTGCTTGCAGTGCAGAGACAGTACCACCTTCAGGCTACCTTTTAATGTCTGTATGGAACCCAGTTCAAAGTTTGCTGTGACACAGCATCAGGTACGGCACTGGTGGCATTAATGTGCTCTAATATATACCTATACCCATCGTAGGTCTTCTGGTTGGGACTACCAAAATGCATCTGTTCGCATGATGTGACTATAAGGAATGCTGCTAAGAGTGCTCTAGAAGTAAAAGTCCATTAAAGTTGATAAGAATATTGGTATTCCCAGGTCCCTTAACCTCCTTGTAAGTTCAAAGCTCCTAGCCATCTTAATGACCCTGCATTTAATTCTCTTCAGTCTCTCTTTTGGCAAGAGAACAAACTGAACACAGTACTCCAGATGTGGCTTCGTATGTGCTGAATAGAGGGCAATAATCCTGTCCCTTGACCTGCTGGCTATGGTCTTGCTAATGCAGTCCAAGATGTGGTTAGTCTTCATTACTGTACAAACACACTACTCTCTTTGTTCAGTTTGTGGTGCACTGAGTCCTCTCCCATAGAACCGTTAGTCCCAGCCTGCACTCCTCCATAAGTATATCCTGTCCCAGATACAGAACTTGTATTTATCTTTTTGGAACTTCGAAACAGATTTATCTGTTACACTCTCATTCAGCTTGTTGAGGTCTCCCTGAGCGGCAGCTATACCCTTCACTACACCAACAGCCCCCCCTTGGTTTGGTGTCACCTTGTGCTTCCTAAAGGTCTCATATGCAAGTCATGGATGAAAACTTCAAGTAATATCAGCCCTTGTATTGATCCAAGGGAATACCGCTTGGAATCACCTGCTAATTGGACTTCAAACAGTTATTAGCTACCTAATAAGAGTACCTAAGGGCAATGATCCGGTCAGGTTTTAGCTCACCTTGTAGTCCACCTATATCTCCCTAGTTTGGCTGCAAGGACACTAGGAAACTGTATCAAAGACCTTGCTAAAGACAAGGAGAACACCACGTACTGCTCTAACCTCACGCAGGGAGCCTTTAAGGTAGTTGTAGAAGACAATCAGAGTGACTAAACAGAGTTTGCCCATGGGAAATTCAAGATGGCTGTTCTCAATGACATTCTCGTCATTGTGTGAATGGTAACAGTTTCCATGGGTACTTGCTCCATCATTTTCCCAGTGACTGAGAGAAGGTTGGTCTGCCTGTCATCAACCAGATCCTCCTTCTTGCAATTTTCTGAGACAGACATAACATTTTTATAGTTGTGAGGAACCTCCTCTGATCACTGTGACCTTTCACAAGGGACAGAGAGTGCCTTTCCAGTGACATTTGCTGGCAGTCTTAGTACTCTCAGATGTATCCTGTCCAATCCCATGGACTTGTATTACATTTATAACTTGTTTAAATAGACCCTAGCTTGATCCTTGCTACTTGACATGGAGCTCTGGGAGACCTGAGAGCAGACCTTACCGGCAGAAACAGACAGAGAGGACACTGCGTACCTGTCTGCTGTGTCACAAGGTCACCTGCTGTATTCTGCAGCAGACCTAGATTTTACTGTCTCCCATTTTGCTGCAAAAATGTCGTTACCCTTGACATCCTTCATCAATTTTAACTGCGTGCAAGCACTGACCCTCTAATTCCATGCCTGCATGCCTGGGCAATGCTCCTGTATTCCTCCTCGTTGTGTCCCCACTTCCATCTCCCATATGCTTCCTTTTTGTTGTTGAACTCAGTCATATATTCACTGTGTCTCTAAGGCAGGCCCTTCCTATACCTGCCTGTTTACTTGCAAATTAGGATGGATAGCAGATATGTCTGACTCTGCCAGGTCTTGCAGACAGATTGTTAGGGCACTTTTTCAGCAACCTCACTGCTTTCCTTTTGACCAGTGTGTCTTACAAAGCTGCAACCTCTCTTTATTTCTTTGCATTTAAAGAACGTGTTGTTAATATGAGTGATTAGAGAAAGATGTTGGCAACTCCATCAGTAGACCTTACATTTCCAGATATGGTACAT
The DNA here is from genome assembly GCF_000690535.1 of Cariama cristata. Lineage (NCBI taxonomy): Eukaryota > Metazoa > Chordata > Aves > Cariamiformes > Cariamidae > Cariama > Cariama cristata. The sequence goes on along the minus strand of NW_009637145.1, from coordinate 20,110 downwards.
TCTTTCTCCTTTATTACTCAAACTGCTAAGTGAATTCCATCAAAGGTGACTCCTACCACTAAGAGATTAAACTTCTGGTTTAGTTCATATTTCTACATTAATATGCAGTATTTGTCTTGCGTCCTGTCTAGGTAGTATATACCTATTGTTTAATCTCCTACTTCCTCTCCTAGACACACAGATACACAGTTTTTGGTTGTGCTTATATGTTATCACTGATGATACATATGTATCAGTAAAGATTATCTATTTACCGTCTGCCATTGGGAACATTGCTAGAAGTTTAATCTGTCTAATATAACTACAATTACTGTTTTTCAGTTCAGACTATATACAATATATGTAGGTAGATGTTGTCAGTAGTTTGATTAGCTGTTTGGAACAAGAACTGTATGAAAATAACCGTTGTTAGGTTGTTACAGAAGCAATGCTCCTTTGAGACAATCAGGAGTCAGGACTTGGTAGTAATAAGTGATGAATGAATCAGTGAACAAGATATGACCAGACTTTAAAAGATGATGCATATTTTAATAAACTCTGGATCTTGAGAAATATCTTACAGTTCTGTTACTAGTGAGCTGGTAGGATATATTTCAGCCTTCAAGGAGAATGGCAGGTGAAATCACAAACATCTAGTTAACAGGTTGTATTTAATGTGAAGATTAATCTGTCCATCCATATACTTTGTTCTTGGTGAAATGTGTTCAACTCAAGCTGGAGGAGTGGAAGAAGAGGGGAGCAATCCAAAGATACCTTGGAGTTAAAGCCCATCTTTATATTTGGTGTGTAGTACAGTAGAAGTATCTGATCTGTGATGGAGACTCTTCCGTGGTAAAAGTAACATAAATAATAGAAATGAGAAATAGCCTTTGCATATAAAAGATTATGGAGGAATGTGGTAATGACAGACAGGGGTATGGGACACTTGTAGTAGGTAGACACCAAATAACCACCAGTCTGGTGAAGACACTTGTAAGCTAAGGAGGTGAACACTGACCTTTTATCACGGGAATATTAATTTAAGAGAAGGAGAAGAATGTAACCATTTTGATGCAGCGTTAGTGAATCTGATACTGGTGTACTGTTAAAGAAGGTTGAAAAACTAGAAAGACTTTCAAGGAGAATACAAGGTCTAGGACTAGTGTCTTAAAATATGAAGCTTTAATAGCTCCATCTATTTTGTTTATTTGGGAGAAGGTTAAGAGTTAACCTCTTACTCTCACAGTCTAGAAGTATCTAAATTTTTTTTTTTTTTTTCCCCACCTGGTATTTGATAGCTCTTTAAGTCTCACACAGGAAGAGTTTCCCAACCTGGGAACTGAAAGAAAACAACAAACTATAGAAGTAAAGTACAGGCGGGTAACAGAAGATAACTGTGGATGTAGTCCTCTGTTAACTGAAGACCTCATATTGAAACTGGATTTAAAATAAGGCAAGAAGATATGCTCATGTGTAAAAAGAACTTACAGATTTGATGCAGCATTTGTGTTAGATACCATAACATTTTGTCAAGGGAAGTCAGGCTGGAAAGTCTCTGCAGCATTAATATTTATGACTCAAAGAGCATGATTCTCCACAGAACTGAGTTCTCAGGACCTCATCTTTCACTGTTATGCAGGTGGCACATTGTGTTCAGTAGCGCAATTGCACAATTTCAGCAGCTGTTTTCCCCATTTCAAAAATGCATTGGAGAACTACAGTGGGATCAAGGAAGGATAATGAGAATGACTGAGGCTATGAAGAAAAAACATCTTTTGAAAGATTAGGCCTTTTTTCACTTTAGACAGAAGATTAAGAAAGGGGATGCAGTAAAATAATGGTCTAGGTACAGTGGATTAGATGACCGTGTTCTCTGTCATCTAACATGAGCTCAGGAACTTCAAGGAAAATTAAAAGGTAGCGTTCAAAACTGATAAAAAAACTCCCAACCTGTAATTACCTCTACTTATAAAACTTGTAATTAGACTGTGGAACTCACTGCCAAGTCACAAAGGCCAAGAATGTAACAAGATTAAAAAGAGTATTGTATTTTTAGAGATAACAAGAATATTCAGAATTATAATTGGAGGATAAAAATAATACAAGGGCTCTTAAGTCCTGAGTTGCAAGGTGGGAACCAACTATCTGTCTTGTAGAATGGGTTGATACTGACATTGGCAAATCAATGTGTAAGGAATGTGAGTAAGGAGAAGGTGGTCCACCACTGCCTGCTCTGGAGTCTTTGTACAGAGTGAGCCACAGTGCTGGAATAGTTTGTGTAACAAGGCAATTCTTGGTAAAGTCCTGTATTTGACTGGTTTAATTCTGTTTGTTTCAGTAGTGTTATATTTAAACTGCTGCAATGATGTGAAAAATAGGTCCTGGTATTTTGTTCAATGGGATAGACTGGATGAGAATTTTTCAACCTATAGTCTATGTATCAGTGGAAATAGTAAAACCTCACAAAGTGATCTATGAATTTTATGTTTGCCCACATGCACCAAACAAAATTGAAGGGGGAAAGAAGGGAAGTAATAAAAAAAAAGTCAAGGTTTACTTTTTCTTGTTATATGGTAAAAAATAGCCAGTTGCAAAAGTGGATCAATACATAATCCTTCAGTTAAAATTAGAATCCTTCAGTTAAAATTAGAGAAACACTGGAACAGATGATCTCTTAAGATTTCTTGTAGAAATCATGAGTTTAGAAGGACATTTACCATATGGGATGAAGGAAAAAAGCATTATTCTTGTGTCTGTGTTTGAGTTTTAAAGAAATGTTAGAATACAGATCGAACTGGATTCTGTTCTACCTTCCCTTTTCAAAATTCTTGTATGAAAATTTTGAAATGTGAAGGATAAATATGTGAAAACCTTATCTGAGCTGTGACCACGATAGCTATAAAATTTAGATAATTCCATTGGATCTGTGACCTGATCCAGAACGCTCATCGCTGTGCTCCCAGTAAAATAATTCAGTAATTTGTTAATCATAAGTTTATTACAAAAGTCAGTGGCAGTACTAATGTGTCTTTCTATACTTGAGAACAGATACAAAGGTTTAATTGATTTTCTATGATTATGATGATAATAATAATAATGATAATAATAATAAATAATAAAATTGCTGAAGACTTGCCAAAAGACACTTAATATACAGAGCTGTCAGCTTTTCACTTGATCTGTCTTCAATCTTGACAGTAAATTTGAAACCAAACTTATAATACCAACATTGTGGAACAAAATGTTATAAGTTTATGTGGTCCTATGCTACTAATTTCTACTCTACATAGAGATATATTTCTAATTTTAAAAGCCAGAGGAGTCATTTAAAAGAGACTGATAGGACTGTTGGTGGTACGGGAGTTAAATCAAGAGTTGTTATTATAATATAGTAGTTGTAATATGGACATGATGGAATAAGTTCACATTTTTAAGTGCAATAGGTGGATGCACTTTGGAACAGCAGTTTAAGTTTTAAACTAGTTTTATGTCTATCTAAGTTCCTAATTAAGGCTTCATGAGCCAAAATTGAACAGTGTAAATTTTTTTCCCTACTACCTTACCGTCACTTCCTGTGTGCCTCCATCTCCACTTTCTCCACTTCAGCTTCTCAACCACTCTGTAATGAGAAAACGGCTGTAAAATTACCATAATCACAGAAATAAGATCTGTCCTTTGAACCACACACAGGAGGGAACCACCAGATTGCTTTGAATGGGTGTGCCCCAACTTTCTGATCGGCAAACTGCCGGTGTCCCTGATCTTCGCTAAGCTAAAAGAATGTAATTATTAACCAGCAAAAACTCTAGTCCTGCACGTGCATCCCACATGTAGTCTTCTGCAGGACTGTCATGAGTCACTGCTACTTTCGTTAGTATCAGACACAGACAGTATCATTAGCAAGCTGAATTGGTGTGTATGCCTTTGTACAAAGGATCCTCAAAACTGTGCTAATGTATGTAATTGACAACAGAAGTTCACATGGAGGAGAAGGTTATGTATCGAGTACATTTTTCTGTAAGGATAATTACTCTTGTCAGCATAGGCTGCACTTTTTATTTTTCAAAGTCAGATCAAGTCTATGAGAAGAACAATTCCATTTAGCATATACAGAAAGTTGATACCTGGATTGTTAATGTACTATTATAAAAAAAAAAAAAAAGATGGGAAGGAACGAGTATCATTAAACGATCTTTGATCAAGGTTCAGACGAATGCACTCCAACATTTATACTATAATTAAGAACGTAGTGACTGTCCTTGCTCAATGTTTTATTCATAGATAACTAAGGTATGTACCATAAACCGCACATGACTGTGTGATCAAAGGACAATTTACTGCGTAACTTATCAGTAGCAGTATACTAACTTTATGATCACAATTTTTCCTTTTCTGTTGTGTTTCCATGGACTTCGTAAAGATTATCATAATTTATGTCATGTTAATCTGTATCTTGCCAAGGTGTTTTTTTTAATTGCTTCCTAAATGTTAAAATCTAACAACAAATAGGCCACAATTTAACTGTTACGCTTTCTGAAAGGACAATTTTACTCATATTTCAAGCTGGTAAGTCACTTATGCCTGATCTAAAAACGTGTCCACAGAAAAACAAGAGAAGATAATAAAATTGGACAGCAAAAGCTGGGACATGCAAGACAATAGGTCCATTTTTAATATTTTAGCCATAGTATCTATTATTCCTTTCCCATGTACATGTTTTTGAGACCAGATGTGAAACTTTCTGGCTTTGAGTATACACGGAGAGTCTTCCAAAGGGTCTGATTTTGAGGAGGTGGGGGCTTGGTATTCTGTTAGTATTTATGTGCAGTTAGGAAGTAATGCAAGTATGTGAACAGATGCCATTTTAGATGACAAGGCTATCCTGTTTGGCCTCCTACCGCTGCTCAAGAATGATGCAACTCTTGTGCAGGTTCTTTGTTATCTGCTGTCATCTGCTTTGTCATCTTCCTGTGTGGAAGCCTCAGATATGCTGTTATCTGAAATTATTCAGGCATCTAATAGTTTAGATGCTTGAATAAATCTTTCTGTTACCTTTCAGTAACTGTGTTCCTGTAAGGTGTTATGTGTGGTTTTGGTTTGCTGTAGATTTTCAGATGCTCCATGGATGCACAATCAGAATCTTAACCAGATTGACGTGGATATAGCATGTGGGACAGTCATAACTACCTAACTTGTGCTTTTGCCTACACAGAAAGTAAAGTTGTATCTTGAGGTCATTCTCAAGTCTGTTTATGTCAGTGAGCCATTGTAAGTCCTTATGTTCAATTGTTTAGCTCTGCTGGTCTTTCAGGAGTGATGTTCACTTGAAAACTCTGTCCTTCAGCCTTTCCATTTCTCCTGTGTATTAGAAACTCCCTGTGATCATGTCCTGCTAAATACTGCTGCTGGTAGACTTACTATTCTGTGTTCGTAATTACATCTGAATCTGAGACAAGAAAGAGGTGGTTGTGCCACAGACCAAAGACTTTGCTTTCCAAATGCAAAGGATGAGGTGTACAGCTTTCGTCCTGGCTGCCCACCCTGGGATGAAGAAGAAGAAGAACATGTGTTCCTTGAGTTGTTTGACAATCGCTTTTGACCAACCTCAGTACTACTGTGGACATTCATCATGAAGAAGGGTGCGTCTGAAAAGACACCTGACAGAGTTTGGCAGAAGGCAACAACATCCACTGAGGAATGAAATCTCATCCTGTGGTGAAAGTACTAAAATACTCCAGTGGTTAGGGAGAGAAGACCTGTGTTTTAGACTCTTGGCATTAAGAAGCAGCATAGCTGTAGCTTCCTAGGAAGGTCTTCTAGTTACCAGGCTAATGGTACTCTTGAGTGCATCCACCCTTTGAGATGAAGAGCATGTAGTTTTGAGCACAGGATTCCATGGACACCAAAATGGAGTCCTCTAATAGCTGTCATTGATCTTAGGTATGTTCAACAGTAAAGTGATTATTGAGGGTAGGCAGTGTGAATTGTTCTTGAACCTTGAGAATTTAAATTCCAAATTAAATCACAGTTGAGGCATTCTGAGTTTGTCCCTCCTGGTTAGGATAATCTTGTGTGATGGAGGAATACTGGACTCTGAATCCTGATCCAGAGGTCATTTCTGTATTTATTGTATAAAAGGACACTGTTATACTAGGATATAAAATGTATATTTCATGTGAGGTGAAAAGGAACAAAGTTATCTGCCTTTAAGACAGTGATACAGAAAAAAATTACATTAAAGGAGCTGGCAGCAGTGTTGAACATGCTGCTAAAAATACTTTTTAGCTGGTACTGAAGTAGAAGCTATAGATAATTGCTAGGTTGATGGAGCTGGAAACTGGAAAAGACTGAGTGGCTTGGACTGCAAGAAAGTGAGTAGAAAAACCAAAGGTGTAGCCAGCACTGCTTAGGCTAGAGAATGGTGACGGGGACTTCTTTCTGGATGACACTTGAGAAGGAAACTGATGACAAGCACCCCTGTCTCTGCTTCCACAAATAGCAGGGGCAGCTAACAGTATTCTGCTTCTGCAGACTTTGGTTGTGATACTGAGCATGAAAATATTTAGTAGTACAGAATCTATATTATAAATACGTGTGAGAAAGCCTGTGTAGATGGTTCTAATTAAGGTCAGGGGCCGAGGTGTCTAGCACTTTCTCTAAGAACTGCGACCTCTGTTACTATGTAGAGCTTGAGTTATCTCCTCACATGGGGATCCTCTGTGTATTTCACTCTTCTTGTTCCTGCTTCACCCAGAAGTGCCAATATGTTGTTTTAGTTAGGTGAGCTGGCAGTGAAGTACATAATTTTGAGTACATTGTTCAAGATAAATGGAGTCATCTTGCTGTTACACCTCAATGAGATATCAGCCATGCTTCCAGAGTGGCAACCAACAGGAATGTGCACAATTGTATGCTGCCCTCATATAGACTTAGGCCATATAAATGCAAAGTGGTGGAGTCACCATCTCTGGAGGTATTTAAAAGACGTGTAGATGTGGTGCTTAGGACATGATTTAGTGGTGGACTTGGCTGTGCTAAGTTTATGGTTGGACTCGGTGACCTTAAAGGTCTTTTCTGACCTAAATGATTCTATGATTCTGTGGACGGAATTGATATTTGATGGGATAATATAATACACATTAACAATTGCCCCTTTAATTGGTGGTCCTGTTGCAGCTGTGCCATTAGTTTGCCTTGGGTCATAACATTTCTCTCTTTGAAGCATTGGCAAAGAAAATTCCGAAAGGCAAGACAAAAAGCCAATTCTGAGTCTTCCAAATGTGTTGAAATTCCAAGGATCCAGATGACTCATCACTATTTTAGAATTCTTGGGAGAAAGTTACTCAGGCCTACTTATTCTTCAGTGTTTATTTTTAGTTGCTTCTCTTCAACATCATCCTTAGCTAATCTTGGAAAAGGAAATATATCACTATTATTTTATGGTACAAAGACACGCTTAACTTTGTTCCAAATACAGAACTGAAACATGCTGAACACCTCTGCCTTTCCCTGTGTGATTAACAATTTTGTCATCTGCCTTTTCTGATGTAAATGATATTCTTGCCACCTCTGTAGCAACACTCACAAGAACTAGGATTTCTTTTACTCTTGATTTTTATTAAATGTCAATTGTTGTCCTCAGTCCTATTGAACACAGAATTTTTCTACCTATAATTTTAATTTCCCCTGTTACCTGTTTTTCTTAACTTTTGTTTTACATTTCTCAATTCCATATTTAATTACTGTTCTTTGCCATCTGTCTGCAGGGAAATTGGGTATATCTATATTACTCATACTTAAAAAAAGACAAATGTGAGAAACTTCTTAATAATAAATTCCTATGTTTTGAAAATGTGTGAAATACATGGGCTGAAGGTAGTGTCTCTCTAGTTTGAATCTGAACCCTCATGATTTCTAATCTGTCCTGTAGTCAAAAAGAAGAGAATGAGTCAATGTTGTATTGCTTGCCATACAACTGCTGTTCATACTGTTTCATAGAAGATGAAATTTCTGGTGAATTAGAAGATTTAAATTCATGTTGTGAATGTTGCAGTCCATTTTTAGGTGTGTAAAAAGTACCTATCTGAGGACACTTACAGACTTGAGGCACCAGATTAAAATCTAATGTTCATTAATTCCTTCAGTTTTGTGCCTTGCCCCTGAGAGAGCCACTGCCACCCTTGGGACAAAGGTGGCTGATGCACTTGCTGATACATCTGCTACAATTTTTAGGTCTGATCATTAAAATAAAGTGATCTCAAGGCTGAATCATTTTAGCTGAGATTTTCCATAAGAATAATAAGTCTTATGTTATAAAAATATAATTTAGTCATAGTTTCTTTAAGTTCTGTGCAAGTAAAGAGAAGGGAAGTATAGTCATACCAGTTCTGCCAGCCCACCTCTAATAATTCACAGAAGCTGTTATGTCTGCTGCCGTTTGTTGTCATATTATTGGACACTTTTTTGTTTGTTCCCATGGTGCTTCACAAGGATTTCAGGCCCAGTTCTAATTTCTCATGTCCTGGGTTTTCTTCGGTGAATTCAAAAGGATTTCCATTGCCATAAGAGAGGTTTAAATAAGACCATTTCAGACACATCTCTGCAGAGTTGTGGTCTTAGTGTCCTATCGCTTTTTATGATTCCCAGTGCACATTTTATTTTGCTGGAGCAAATGGGCCCTTTTTTCACCCCTTTATACCCAGGACAAAGAGGTAACAGAACAAAGACTTATCAACCTTAAGGGTCATGTTTCTAAAAAACAGACTTAAATGTACAGTCAAATGTCTTGTACTTGTTTTCATTTTTAATTTAATTTTTCAAGTTATGTTGTATTGCTCACATTTTTTTTTATTCTTCTTTTTTTTTTTTTTTTTTTGGTGTGGGTCTGTGGTTATCCATATTGCATTTTGCATTTTGCAAATATGCATATTGCATTTTGACAGGAAATATTAATCAATGAAAGGATTGTATAAAGAACAAATGCAATTCATTGCCTGCTCTGATTTCAGGATTACACATTGCAGATAACAGAATGTCATAACACATTCAGATCTGCTGCATAACATCATACAAACTGGCATGATGTGCTTTAAGAGTGTGATAAGGAATCATAGAATGCATTAGAAGTGAATGGAAAAGCTTTCCTCTTAGACTAGTTGTCACTGTAATGAGTCTGTTCTTCAAACTTCTAAATGCCATAATAATAGTTTTAGTAACAATGAATGCCATACCAAGTCCAAGAGCAAAACAGCTTTCATAATTTTTGAAGGAAGATAGAAATTTCATCTCACAAGCAATGTCTGATACACTTGTGTGTTAAACTGTATACATCTTACTACTTAGTGTGCAGAAACAGGCAAAATATTGCATACTGCTTCCTTCATACAGAAACAAGATGGCAGAAATATGTCTTGTATTCAAAATCCACTACCTATGCCTTCAGTACGTCTTCATACCCTAACAGGATAAGTATTATATTCTGATGGACCATGGGTCCACTACAGACTGTACCTACTACTTCAGGACTCTGTATTGCAAGACCTGGGGGTCTGCAGAGTTGTTTCTCTCACACCTTCTCACTCCTCTCTCCAGCTGCAGTTGCTGTTGTGCAGCAACTTTTCCCTCTTAATTCTGTTCTGCCAGAGGCACTACCCCCGTGGCTGACGGGCTCGGCCTTGGCCAGCGGTGGGTCCATCTTGGAGCCAGCTGGCATTGGGTCCATTGGACATGGGGAAAGCTTCTGGCAGCTTCTCACAGACACCACCCCTGTAGCCACCCCGCTACCAAAACCTTGCCACACAAACCCAATACAAATCCCTTGTTGAGTCAATAGAGCAACCATTGTTCCTCTTTCCTACCCATTTGTCTGTCTTCCATTCCTCATCAAGCCTTTTCTTTCTGGGAAACAGATTCTTCAGTGACTTGGCCCATTGCTGATATGTGGAGTATTGTGCAGTTCTGGGACTCAGAAGTATGTGCTAGCCAATTATTTAAAGGTTGCATTCCTTTCTTTATTGCAACCACTTCACAATGTTTGGTCAGTAGCCATACTAAAAGGTGGCCCACATGGGAAATGTCTCAAGGCTTCAGATACTTACTGTGTCACAAAGTATTTCTTCTGGATTATCAAATGTGGAGGAATTTGAAGGAATATGGAGGAATTTTCTATGGAATCAAAAAGGTAGTGTACCTCATCCTTCACTGTGGAACAGCTTTTAATTCTCTTCTTCTGTGAGAGAACAATCTAAACACCCTGTTCAGATCCCACAAATTAGTAGGAGGAAATCTGTTTGTCCAAATGTCAAATTCCACAAAACAACATTTGGTTCCCAGGTTTTGCAGTTGTGCGGAAGTCTATGTACTCTACTGTGTAGATAGAAACCAATAAGCAGAAAATGGCAGAAGGAGCCATTGAATATACAAACCCAATCTCCTGCACTGCCTGTCACCTCGCTGGAGGAGTTGGACAGACTGTGTGTAGTAGGCCACAATGAGTATTGGGGTAGTTATGACTAGCAGCCTGGGAGCAGAAATGTTTGCCTTAATATGAGCTTGGGCAGATGGGAAATGTATTCCTCTAAGTGTTATTTAATTATGCTCTCTTTTTTTCTCAGTACCCGCATCAGTGATCAAAACTTGTATTAGTTGACATTGCTTTAAGTAAAAATCTCCAAGTTGTACTGGTTTGTCTATGACACCATGGTTTCAGATAGGTGTACATTCTGCAAATAACTGTTGCAACTGAAGATACCCTAGTGTTGCTTTCTAGGTGCATACTAATGCCTTCTGTTATGGTTTATCCCACCCTGGACTTCAGCTGGAAGTTTCCATGAGTACCTTCTACTTTCTTCTGACAAAATCAGCTAAGATTTTTCAAACAGATTATTTAACAATGTGAAGGTGTTTAGCTGATGTGGTTTGAAGCAGAATAGGAAGCACTTTACCCAGTTTAGTGCAGAAGAATTGGCAAAGGAGTGATGTCATGGAAAAGCATTAATGCTGTTCTGCTAGTGACACCTGCGTTTCGTAAAGCAAATGAGGTTTCACTTTACCAAGAAGAGACGGATTCTGCCCATTGCTATAGCACTCCATTTTGCAGAACTGTACATGTGGTATTCTCCAGTGGCAGCGTGATGATGGATAGCTGGGAATCATTGTGCCTTTGGCTGACACAGGCTTTATCTTTTCTCATTTCTGGCTCTATATTGCTGTGGGTTGGTAGCACCTGTCATGTCTACCTATGCCAGTTGAAAAACTTACTGCCTGTCTTCTGAATGCAACTAGCTAGTAGATCTGTGAGTATTCACTAACCTATTTCAGGCAACAGGGTTAGCAAGACCCACTATTTAAATCCTTTAAGGCAAGTTACCTATCTTGACCGATAACGGGTTAGGAACTCCTTATGTGTGTAAATCTGGAAGCTGCAGCCTGTTGCTCTGTACAACCAGACTACAAAGTAGATTTAGATTGCTATCCTCTGTGGCTAGACTGCATCCAGTACCTAAAGCAAACTTCTTTAGAGCTACTTTTAATATTTTGACTGATTTATAGATATGTTTTCTTTCCTCCTTTCAAGTTAGTTGTGCTCCACTTAGCAGCATGTTCTCTGAGTTGTGTCTTATTCTTCATCTCCCTAGGCCTCTTTGGCCTCTGGAGATAGAAGACATGATCGTGTCTCCGAGTCACAGATTGCTGGAGACTGGGAGAATGTATGGAAGTTATATACTGTATGTTTGCCCTGTTCGTATGCTCTCCCTTAGGCATCTGCTAATAGCCACTGTTGGGAATTGGGTACTAGGCTAAAGAGATCTTTGTTTTTACCTGTTATGGCTGTTCCCATGATTTATTGCTATATGGCTCCAGGAAGACAGGAGCTGCTCTGTGACTTTGCAGCTTGTCATTCAGTATGGAGATATTTTTCAGTTTTCTGGCCATGTGCAGTCAAGAGGAAGGAGAAGGTCAAGAAATTTGTTAAAGTGCAAAGAAAAATATTTGGCGTTTCCATTTATAGAGGACACATAAAGCATGCAACACTGAACGGGACAGTGAAAATGGGGAGTACGATGAAGAGCTAGGGTAGATGCTCTTCGTTGATAGAGAAAGAGCAAAGGAACGAAGAATCTATTAATAAGGCAAGGCATGAACTGAGGAAGATACTATATGAAAGGGAAGCAGTAAGCACTGTAACAAACAATACAGTAAAAGGAATACAAAATGTTTACAGAGGATTTTAAGAACAAATAGATATGGTAATTTCTGAATTGTGCTTTTGAAACTTTTGGAGTTTTTAGCAAGTAAAAACATTGAAGAAATGCATTTTGTAAATATTGTGAGTCCTCATTAAAAGGACAGTGTTTTTATTGATACAATAATTCACCTGTTCAAAATGCTTCAGTCATCAAATCACAGAATTTAGGATTGCAGTGTTTGTGTGTATGTCTGTGTGCATGGGTGCATTTGTGGTTTGGGTGAAACTGGTATTTTTTCATTTGAATCAGACAAAGGTGGAGTCAGGGTGTTTTCTTTCAGGCATTTGTTTATCATAGCTTACAGTTTGCTTTGTTGTTCAAATAGTATGTGTCTCCACCCTTTCTCATTATTACCAAGCACGGATATAAGGCTGCTTTAGAAAGTTTCTAAGTTTATACTATTGAAGTCTGGTATCAAGTTACTTTATAATACTTTTAGGAGCAAGACTTCGGAGGGAAAATGGTAAACGTTGTATCATGACTGCAAAAATCTGTCTCTTTAGAAGGAAACATGATGTTGAAAAGGTATTCTTATACTAACCTATTCCTTATTTAATTGGAAATGAATTGTTCCCTTTTACTTCATTCCAAACTTCCTGTGTAGTTAGCCTGTGCGAGTCCAGGATTGCAACTTCTGTGTTTGGTGGGTTTGATCTCCTGAAAGTATTTCAAAGGAACAGGCAGACAGTAAGTGTAAGCATACCTTCATCTGCCTACAGACAGGCTACCAGAAATGGTTGCTCATGCTGGAGGGAAATAATGCTTCATGCTAAGGGTGTCACGAATCACACCCAACATCTCCAATGCAAATGTAGAGCTCCAGGAAGCAATCTGTTTCCTTCTGTCCCAGTTCTCCCTGCAGGGTGATGCAACTCCGCTGTCTTTAATGTAGAGCAGTAGCTGCAGCCAAGGATTAGTTCCTGAAAATTATGGGTGAAAAGGAAAATCAACCCTGTTAACTACTTCTGTATATGAAACTGCATCATGAGCCCATAGAAATTTGTTCTGCTTGGACCTTGTCTATTAGAGCATTTCTAGATTTTCACAAGTCCTAAAATAGCAGAGAAGAGGGAGAGTGGAGTGGATGAAAATGAAGGTAAATTGTCAGTCTCCTTGGGAATGCTGTCATGATCCTTCCTGCTACTGAAATATATTTCTTACCTTTTTGGAGGACAAAACTCAGTGGTAAACCTAAAAAAAAAAAAAAAAAAAAAGGAATAAAATCACGTTCTGTATTTCAGTGGTGGCTGCTGGAAATTAGTTTATTGCAGGATTTGGTTGTGTTCCAGTGTAACACACACAGAATGTCATCTGTCTCCTCTATTGTAAACTTTTCAATCTCTCCTCAGTAGTGAAGTCACCTGTTCTTTTGCCAGATGTAGGTTCACTCTCAGAACAAAGGTTCCTCAAAATCAGTGTGTGTAGCACCCTAGTAGAGAGCACCATATCCAAGAGCAGAAGGAGCAGCTATGCAAAGGAGAGCAGAGGTCAGGGAGGAACATTTCTCATAGATGACTAATAGAAAGGGATGGGCAAACCTTGTGTTGTTTTGAGGTTTTGTGAACCTTGTGAACTGTACTATTGGTTTCACAGGGTTTGTGAACTGTTCCTTCTTCCACCTTGTGCTTCTTCCCATGGTGTTTTTCAGGATGGGGGTTTTGTTGATTGTTGTTGGGTTTTTTTTTTCCTGTAAAAGAGAGATCGCTTTCTGCATGTGTTAATGTTTGAACAATCTTTCCACTTCAGCAGGTTCTCAACAAACTACTGGGTGTGAGCAGTTTCTGTCCATATCATCTCCTCTTTTTCTCAGTATTTGCATTTTAATGATATTTTTTTCTCAGTATTAAAGCACAGCATGGGAAAGGGACCTTCTGGGTCAGTATCAAGAGGAACTACAGCTTATTCTTTCCATAGGTCTATCTAGCTCCCATTTTGAATGAGTCAAGTTTCTTTCCATTACTCTTCATTTAATCTTAATAATCTGGTTTTGTATAATTATGTAGTATATTCTTTTAAATAGTGTTTCTGTAACGTTTGTGCTCTCTGCTCCCTTTTTCAGTCACTCAACTGATATTTGAAAGCACAAATCAGAATCAGGACCCTCCTGGCTTCATTACATCTTTGCACCACTGAGTCAGGTCCTTGGACTCCACAAAATTTAAGAGGATTTTAGAACAGAAAACTATATTTCTTCTTCATTGTCATCTGTAGGAATGAATGTCCTCAGACAGACTCTCAAAAAGATAGTTTTCTGTTACTACCTCCTCATTTAAATCTCTGTTATACCATGCATGTATGTTACATGTTCAAAACAGGTTGATTTATTGTGCAGACTGTGGCCGCTTTGCATTTGATGAATTGTGAGGAGAGAAACTTCCTCAGACATTGTGTTGGGATGACCTGCAAGGTGACCTGAAAGGAAATAGTCAATAATTTGAAGACTTTGTTTAGTAAATTGTGGTTTGAAAATCTTTATCTTATAAATGGAATATTTTTTTATTTTATTTTTTGTTTTTGGGGTAGTATTCTGGTAGATTTTGCTGTGTTCTAAATTTTGCCTTTAGTGGATGCCAATTATGTTAATGAACTCTAGCTGGCCAATCAAAGAAACGTCAAAGCTATTTTCTCTTTGTCAGGTATACTAATTGAGATTGCTACACACAGTTTAATTGTGTTGGTAAATACTCTAATGTTTCATTTCTAAACTGTTCATCTTTTAATGGAGGAGGAGGAGTGGGGGGTTTAGTAATTTGCCAAAAATGAAGACATATTTTCTAATTATACAGATTATTCATTAGCATCAGTGCTTACAAAAAATCCCCTAAGGCACAAATATATGTATAAATTTTAAAAAAGGAAGTAAAGCTTTATCTAAAATAGAACTTAAAACAGAAATTGAAGCCAACTTTGTTGAAAGCTTCACACATTTTAAGCTGACGGTAGGGTACACAACAAATAGATGTGAATTGCTGCAAAACTCAAATGTTAAAACAACAGAGCACAGTCTGTATAGTGCCAAGATATAGGAGAAGAATTGTCCGAAAGCCCTTGGTGCAATTATAATTAATTAAATATACAAACTATACTGTATAGAATTTCTGCACTGTTTACTATCCTGCCATAAAAGGATTTCTCAATGCAGAAAATGATTTTTACAAGAACTATAGATTTGTAATAGAAACAGGCATCTTTCTGTATATAGCCTGAGAAAAACTAAGTCTCTTTAGATGAATTCAGTTCTTTATGCAAAGATATCCTTTCAATTTGCATTACTGCAACAAAATTTATATTAAGGCCACCGACAGAGATGTGATTTACTACAAGTAAAAGGATAGATTGGCAGATTTATATTCCCTAAGCACTTTCCCACAACAGCTTTTCTGATGACAAGCCAACGTAGCAAGTTTTGGCTTGCAGTTTCGGTGGTTTGCAAACTGTTTCATTTTGAAAGTATGGGAGTTACTCAACACCAGGGGCCAAATGATGATCTGAATTGTGCTGGTGTTACACTCATGCTTCTCCGGTTACTATTTTGGAACAACTGCTAATGTACACTGCTATTCAGATCATGATCCGGTCCAGTTTCCTATACATAGTAGAAGATGGTGGAAGAAAGAAAATGAAATTCATCTCATCTGTGGTAGATCTTTGAATGTGTCTGTCTTTTTTGCATGAAATCTAGGGAAAGCCTAGGGCACATATTTTATACACCTACTGAACTGCCCTGTTAAGATGCGTATCTCTGCACTGACTGTAGGAGCAGTGTGGTTACCTAACTGCCTTAGACCAAAATCTTAACCTTTACACAGCTAGAATGAGGCAAAAAGAGTCCCATTCTAGGAACATTAACTGGAAAATGGAGATTGTGTATTCTTCATCAATACCTTTGAAATAAAACAATCCTTTACATTAACAATATTTTTGCTGGTAAAAGTGTTCATACTGTTTTTTATAGCCTAGATTAATTGCTAAGACTCAGAAGTCATTGTAATGTCATCCTGCAATAGAAAATTTTAAAGAATGATTTTTAGGAAAAAGAAAGTGCAAGAACATGAAATCTAGTGCAAATACTGCCCTCTGCTTTATGCTTATTCTTCCCAATCAAGAGCAGTAATTGAGCTGCATCATGGAAACGACTTTTATGGGTACTAGAAATCAAGAAGCTGTGTTTTTTTTCAGGTGATTGCAATTGATTGACTTTGTTTTTCATGGAAGTATGAGCTCTGATTGAAAATATTTGTAAAGCCTTTCAGCTGCTCTCGGTGCCTAACATGGAATAACTTCATGCTAAGTTGTTCCTTCAGTGAGGCTCAAACAAACCTGTTGGGTAAGTGTGGAAATGAAGAGCTACTGTAGGAAAAACTATAAAAGCATATCAAATGTAGGCTAGCCAAAGAAGATCTAAGGGAGGCTGGAATGATTCTTATGAATATATCAAGGGACTAACTACTGGTAAGTGGGAAAAGAAAAAGAGTGGTGATGGCCCAAGGTAAAAGTCATAAATCAGTTTAGACTCTGAATTTGAAAATTTTCAAGAAAGAAATGATGCGCTGGGACAGTCTTCTGGGGGAGCAAAAAACCCAATTACTATTAAGATGAGCTTGATCATTTTAAGAAAAAGGTTATATAATGTTAGATAACAAGAAACTGCACTTAGTGACCCAAGAATAGTCTTTTGATAATAGATTTTGAAGACCGTAGAATACAGAGCACTCCTGCATTCTCTGCTTCCAGCCAAAACCATTAGTAAGTATCAATATATAGCTTAGGACACTTTCCTTCATGATAAAAAGCATCTGAAAGTATTGGAAATTGCTGATAATCTCCTTGGAATTCTGTGAGTGAGGAAATTTTCTATGGTTTGATGGAGAAAATAAAAAATAGATGTTAAGGTCTTGTCCATAGTGGGAAAATTTGTTATCTATTTTTGGCAATTGTTCAACTGTAAGAGTGATATCGGTTACACAAATGATAGTGCATATAAAACTGAAATACCCCCACTATTATACCCCCTAACTCAGAAAATATTCCTGTTTATGTTTTGGTTTTTAAAATTATTTTTTGAACATTCAGGTTACCTCATTACTATAGCATTGTTTTGGATCTGTGTGGTGAAGGATAGACGTGGGATGGTGTTGAAACTATTTGAAATGGTTTTGCACAGGTGAAGGATTTAGGTATAACTGGAAACTAAGCTGTAGTTTAAAATAATGGCACAATTTAGACTGGTACAAGACACTTTAACTTCTAACTATGCAGGAAGATTTGGCTTCTTGTTCTAAAAATCACACACATGCATGCATGCTCACACACTCAGAGATATGCTCTTAACCTATTAAAATAATATCAGTGAAGATTAAGAGTCAGACTTCAATCTGCAGGTGCAAGGGCACTTTGAGACTATAGCCTGTCCTTAATTCACCCTGTTAATAAGTGGCTCAATCTAAAACACAACCAGGCTTTCAGATAAGGCAAAATAGTGAACAGAGGTCTTGACAAAAGTTCTGTACATTTGAAATTTTTTCCACATATACATATGTTTGTACCACAAGATGTTATGTATGTACTTTGAAAGCAGACACCATACAATGACCACACTTTGAAGGGTCACTAGAATCCTTTTGCCAGAAATTGGACTAGCAATATCTTAGCTAACTAGACTGTACAGCAAAGTCAGTCTAGTTTTGTCTTTTTTTTTTTTTCCCACACTACATGTTATTATTAGCGATATGTGATAATTGATGACTAGTGAAGTGTTATTTAACTATTCCTGAGCATACTGAAGGTTTGTCTTTAAATGTGATAACCATGACTAGCATGGTTGTCCTTCTGCTTTAAACAGTGTCTCAATTGTGTACATGCTGTTCTGCGTTGATACCTTTCTTGGATCAAATAGATGTACTGTGTTGAATCCTGTTGTAATAGTTTAAACTGTTTTCCCCCGATGTCCGTCTTGCCTCTCTGCCAGATTGTCCTGTTCAAAAAATCAATTTTTGCCTGCTCAAAGACAGTATCCCACAGCATTGGTCAAACCTATAGTTACCAGAGACTTAAGAAGTTTGACTTTTTATTTGAGCGGATTTATTCAGTGACTTTTATTTACTTCTTCCAAGTCTTTTTCAAAGACAGTAATGTCTCAGAAGGTGATAGGACAGTCAGTTTGGAGAGCAATGCCTAAAATAATTAAAGCAAGATTTAACATAAATGATCTGTTAAAACCTTGACTGAAAAAGAGAAAATATTTTATATCTAGTCTTTAATTATTTTATTAGTCTGTTATCAATGTAAAATTTATCAGTATGTGAATGTTTGACATTTACTGGTAAAAGAGTACTCTCAAGGAAGGACTTTCAAAGATATTCGTATAAGTATCTGAGGAAACCCACGTCTTAAATTTGTGGTATGTTCATCGGATTGGAAAGGGAAAACAATCCCAGGATATTTATTTCATCCATTACATCTAAAGAACAGAATTAGCATTTACAATAACTGAGTTTAATCATGGGGTAGTTCATGTTGGAAGGAGCCTCAGGAGCTCTGTAGTCCAACCTTCTGCTCAAAGCAGGGTTGAATTGAGGTTAGACCAGGTAGTTCAGGGCTTTATCCTGTTGGGTCTTGAAAACCTCTGAGGACAGGCAGAGCCTCCATAGCATCTCTGGGCAGCCTGACTGTCTTCATGAGGAAACAGTTTCTTCTTATATATAGTTCAAACCTCTCTTGTTTCAGTTGATAATCCTTGTTTCTTGTCCTCCCACTATGTGCCATTGTGAGGAGTCTGGTTCTGTCTTCTCAGTAGCCTTCTTATAGGTACTGGCAGGCTGCTACTAGCTTCCCCCAAAGCCATCTCTTCTCCAGACTGGACAAGCCCAGCTTTCTCAGCCTCTCCTCACAGGGCAGGTACTTCAGCTCCCAAACATCTTCATGTCCCCCCACTGAACTCACTGCAGTTTTTCAGTGTTTGTCTGGTACTGGGGAGCCCAAAACAGGGCACAGTACTCTTGCTATGGTCTGACAAGTGCTGAGTAGAGGGGGATAATCCCTTTCCTCAATTTGGTGGCTACATTCTTGTTAATACAGCCCAGAACACACACTTCTGGCATGCTTTTTCTTTCTTTCTTTTTTTCTCCCCCCGCCCCCGCCCCTAGATCACACTACTTGTTCATTCTCAGCTCAGTTCCACAGAGCTACTTCTCAGCCAGTCAGTCCCCAGCCTGTATCATTGCAAAGGGCTCCTCCTTCCAATGTGCTGTAATTCACATTTGTCCCTGTTGAATTTCATGAGGTTTCTGTCGGTTCATTCCTTCACTAGATCTAGGTCGCTCTGGATGATAGCCTTGCCCTCAAGCACATAAACTGTTCCCCTCAGCTTGGTGTCATCTGCAAACTTGACAAAAGTGCACTCCAGAGCCTCCTCCTTAATTTTTTCCCAGGATTAATTCTCCCATTTGAAAGCCCTAGCAGGCTACAGTGACTGGGCACAGCAGAACTGGGTATGGCATGGTAATCATCTGCCAAGAATTATCTGTGTTTTAACTTCATTTTTTGGTTAATACAATAAAAACCCAAAATTTTATGCAGGATATGTGGATTTTATTAATAAATATAATATATTTATGAATATTTATTAATGTGTTGGCCACATAAGTAATAGGTTAAGCAGGATAACACAAGACAAGTGCAGAATTGATGGTGCATGAGGGTTTTTTTTGTCCCCTGTATTGTTGATTTGCAGCTATACAAACAAAGTAACATTCACTGCTTTCAATTATTAGACTTAAATTTTCAGGTGATTCTGGGTACCAATGGTTCTAAGTGCCATAATTTGGCAAAGGCCAGCTTCTATCATGCTGAGAGATTCGTGGAACTGCTGAACACTAGTCCTC
>NW_009637144.1:17072-21909 GCF_000690535.1 Cariama cristata | reverse complement strand
TTTCTCCTCATCATTAACTATAACGACATTGATTTCGTCCCTCGGTTTACAGTTGTATGGCTGCCTGTGCTGCCTGGTGACACGACAGAATATCTGGGTTAAGCTTCCTTATATCGGTACAGGAACCTTAGGTACCTGCTCTGTGGGGGAACCGAAAGGGGCAGGGTGGGTTTAAATAGCTACTTTGCTCTTTAAAATACCCCATCGAATATTTTTTACAAGATAGTTCTGCAGGTGATTATTATTACTATGCAGTTTTGTGCAATTCTAACTATGTTTCTTTGCATTACCAATGCTGAAATGACGCACTGAGTCTGTAAGCTTTACATTGCTTTGTAAATGTATATCCAGCTGCCTTCCAGGAGGATCACAGTGCCCTGTACGGGACATTGGCCGCAGCCACTGTAATGCTGCCTGGCCAGAGGAGGAACACGGGGACTCTCCGAAAGGGCAGGTCTCAGATGCTGTACAGGTGGCAGTGACCAGTCCATGAAGACTGGACTGGATGAGAACCAGAACTAGTCCATTCCCTTGGTTCAGAGCCCAGGACTCCCTGTGAAACAGCTGAAATTAGCTCTTTCTCTGCCCCTAAAGGGAGCCTGTTCTGGCAACTCAGTGCTTTCCCTTTGCGACTGAAGAGCTGCCAGACGTGTTTGTAGGACCTACCTCCATGTGCTTGTCGGATCTACCCCCGTGGTGCAGCCCTGCTGCTGCTGTCACTCCGCTGCCTCGCAAGTGGATGGTGTGCCTTACCCCTGAAAGGTCAAAACATCCTGCCCCCCTCGCTAATCTCAGGGCAAGGCTGGCATCTGAGAAACTTTATTTAAGCTTACTGGCTAGTGGAGGAAGGGGATAATGCCCATTCAGCTCTCATTAAGAAGTTGTCTGTGGCCTTACATGAATCTGTCAATAAAACATAAGGAATTTAAAATTTGGGTCCCAGTGTGCTGTAAATGCTTCACACAGTGAAAATAGCTCTCTACAAGCATCCAAGTCCATCGCAGACCTCCCAGAAATTTTACGTTGCAGTTGTTACAGCATGGGCAGCCCATAGAGCTCATGCTCCAGTCGCAGTGTTGCAAAGTTGTCTTTGCAAATGGGCCTCTCGGAAGGCAGGTACAAACTCACACCTCAGAATTGGTACTCGTGTTCAGACCCCTTCCTGAAACTCCTAGTGACTGTCTAGTATTTGCCAGGTTTTTTATCTGCAATAGGGAGGATCTTATTTAAGGTAAACGTTAAACAGCTCCTTCATTTCTTTTTGCACAGAGATCATTTGGACTGATTCTAATGCTGAGTGATTTTGCAGGACAGCCACTTCTCTTTTGCAACTTCCCAAATTTCAGTCTCCTTTTAAGAAGGACTTTAGTTCCAGTTTGACCTTAAGTTGTTCCTGGAGTTTGGCCAGCTCCTTCCGCAGGCAGCCGGTTTTTATTATCTCTGATGCAAACCAGTTCCTGCTAACACATTGCAGCTTGCACCTGATCACATTTCTTAAGTACCTGTTAGTACTCAACCATGTACTTCTGAATACAGAGGAATTCAGGCTAACTTGTATTACTTCTAGTGACTTTTAGACGGGTCCTCTGAATAACCTCTTTTCTTGTATTTTCAACCCAATTCATACTATGAGATATGTAATTCTTTTATCAACAGCCAGTAGACTATTTTTGGCAAGCTGCCTTGAGCCTGACATCAGTGCCATATCAGCAGTTGACTTTGGTGCTCAGCGTCTTGTCACATGTCACTGAACGGTCCATGTGCTACTGGTGTGCTACTGGTTACACAGTCTTACAACAGTTTTGTCCAAAAGCCAGTTCTTTCCTGTGGGGCTGTGTAGGGCTAAGGTTTAATTAGTTAGTTCCCAGACCCCTAACCTTACTGCTCCTGAGTTTCCTCACGCATTTTTTGTGTTTCTTTTTTAAACAAAAGAGGGCCACCCTCAAACAATTCTACCAGAGAGTTCTGCATTTTGTGCATTGATTCCTGTTTCACTTGTTCCAGTGCTACGTACAATGGAAAATGGTTTCTCTTCCAGTCTCTGCAGTGGTAAAGACAGTTTTGCTTAGTATCCTGCTGCTTAAATGAACGTTTAGGGAAGTGACCCAGATGGATATGGGCTTTATTCAAACTGCCCTGTCGTTTTGTCACTAGTTGTAACCACTGGAGAGTTTCCTTTGTCTCTTGGAAACTTTCATAATTATTAGTCACATAATTCATTTGCTTTGTTCCTGTCCCACTGGCTGCATGATGAAAACAAGTCTGGTACATGGGAGTCAACTGCTCCCTGCCCTGGCACAGCCTTCTCATCTTTGGTGTTTGCACTTTCTGTCTGAGAAGGAGTTAATCTGACCCTCAGTCATACAGCAGATTACTTTTTTGGGAAAAATAAACACTCAACGTGCTATTGGCATGTGTAAAAATATAAGACTTATTAAATAGTCCTTCTATTGTGTTTGCCAGGGGCAAAGCCTCAGCTGGAGCACCATGTCCAGCTACGTGTGATGCATTTCAGGAGGGCCGTAGAAAGGAGTTAGAAGAATAAGGCTAGGGATACAAAACACGATCTGCAAGGAAAGATTGAAAGTAGACTTGTTTATTTTAAAAAAGATTGAGGAGAACATAATCTTCAAGACTGAAAGGTGGCCATATAGAGGAAAGAAATTACTATCTGTTCTCCACCACTTGTATTAGACATTAGAACAGACTTTCTAATGGTAGGGACAGCGCTAGATGAGACTGATGGGGGAGATTGCAGTGCCTTCATCATCACAAGCTTTGAAAAACTGTTAAGCAGCTGTTTCTCAGGAGTAGTTCCAGTCTGGATGATCCAGCCCAAGCACCGAGATGGACTGTCAAGGATCTTTCCAGCCCTTTTTTCTGTAATTATTCCATGACATTTCCGATTCCAGCATATGTCATGTAGGCATACGATGACAACACATCTTACAGTTTCTAATGTAGTAACAGACTCTGCTGTGCAGAGTTCAAGAAGTGAAAGCAGGAATAACAGTAAATGTTATTTTGTAGCCTTTTTGTTAATAAGTATTTTTTAATAATCTGATTTGGGCTTTAGTATTGGCAAGAGCCAAAGGCCTTTATCGTATCCTAGTTTTGTGGATATAAAAGGACCATATTTGGTTTTAATGTGTAAAGGCTGAGAGAACAGAGGACAGTTCCAGGCTTTGAGGGTGAAGGAACTGAGGATAGTTCCGGGCTTTGAGTGGACGAGAGTTGTACAGCACGAGTTCCCAGCAAGGCAATTCTAGTAAATGTAAACCTGTAATCCAGACAAAATTTTCTGAAAGTGTTGCAATCTTCCGGCAGGTCCTGGGAAATTGATTTCTCTTCATTTCTGAGGCTCCCTACAGAGATAGCAATTCCTCTGTATGTCATGGTGTTGGATTTGATGTTGTTTGAACGAGCAAATGAAAAGCTGTTAAAGATTCTCAGATAGGAAGGCACTACAGAAGGCTTTTTGCTACTATACAATACTTTCCAACCTCAACAGGTGATCTGAGAAGTAGGTTGATGTCCTCTGACCACTTGCCAAATAGAGATCAATCACAATTGCTTCACAGAGGCTTTTGTCCAACATGGCACTGCAGCTAAACAAGTCGTAGCTGGAAGAAACGATGCCAAATTGAAGGCTAGTAGGTGCAACACAAAGGAAAGCAAACATGTGTCTATGCCCCACTAAAAAGCAGGCAGCACGTGGTATAAGATACGGTCTAACATTTTCCACAAGAGGAGATGATTCAATGTTGAACGAAGGACAGAGAGGTCAGTGTGACCAAAGAACATGGTACATACAGTATGTTTTCCACCAGTTTAAGTACACCCTTTACTTGGCAGTACTCAATATCTGGGGATAGCAGGAAGCATCTGCTGGAGGAAATACCTATTTGCACTCGACTATCCTGTGGAAGCAGAGTTGCAGCTGAAGTAGTTCTGCAGTAACAGAAATGTGAGTCATCCAAGACAATGAACAGTCAGGTGTGGCAGCAGGTGACCCCAAGCCATGTTCTTCACAGTACAGGATCTGGGTTGATCAAAACACAGAAATGCCTATGTAGGAAAATTTTGAACTTTCCATGTTGTTACTTTTTAAAGGAGCCTCACTATTCTTTTTCCTGATTCCCAAGTTTTGATCATTTTCCCATAGTATCTATAGAATACTTTGCATTAAATCATTACACAAATAATCCATCTTTTCTTCTGTTTGCCACAGTCTGTCTTTGGGTAACCCAGCTTTTCCTGTCAGCGTTTGAATACCATTTCCTTATTTTTAAATGTAAAAATGTACTTTACAAAATTTTGTAAAATGGAGCATTTAAGTAATATCACAATTTTTTTGAAATTAAAAGGTTTTGAAAAGACCGGATGCTTTCTGAAGAAGTACCTCCTTGCTTCGCAAGCATACTGATTCACAGCGTGACAACACCAGGGTCCCAGCACCAACATGGCGTTTGGCCAAGATGAGCTGATCGCTCTTAACTTTCAGCAACATGGGTTATTCTGCACAGCAAGAGAAAACAACTGTAGGGTTTTGTCCTTATAGTAGTCACCTGTCACAAAAAACACATCTTGGACAGGTCATTCAGGATTTTTAGTGTGCAGTGGGATTCCATGCCAATGCTGTAAAGCAGCAGCCACAGGTAGGAACTCACATCTCCACTCGCTTCCAGTAACAACGCCCGACAGTGGGAAAGCGGTGGTCTTCCAGGGGCTGAACAGGCACAGACTGCAGTGATAGACACCCTGGGCTTCCAGGGAAATGTGACAGCTGACGTGTTCAAACAGCTCCCTCCATTTTCCATACTCGTCCTTCCCTACA
>NW_009637144.1:402-17060 GCF_000690535.1 Cariama cristata | reverse complement strand
CGGCTTCTGGACTCTCTCATGCCTTAGGAGGCCACACCAAGGAGCACAGCGATGTGCCTTGCAGCTGCAACAAGGGTATTCTGCAACATGGCAGCACTGATGTAGCCACTCATTGCCAGCAAGGAGGACCCACCCTCACCTTCCCACAGCTCCCTCCCATTCCCAGCCACTGTTCTCCCCCTTTCCTCACGCCGGTGACAGCTCTCATCTGACTCGCGGGCAGATTCAGCTCTCTAAGTTTACAGAACACACCCATCAAAACCTAGGCTTTTGCCAGCTGATGCAACTGAATTGGCTTCACATTGGTACCAGCGCCAACGTAACAGAAGCAGCAGGAGTGGGTTGAGCCTCTTTGGAAGCATCGAACTATTAGAATGACTCAACATCTCACAGAACTTAGCCACAAGCAAAAACTTTTGAGGGGTTGCAGTGTGCATCCTGCCTTTAACTCCACATCGTAATACCTCTGGCCTCCTGTCTGGCTTGCAGTGTGAGCAGGAGGTGGCATTAACCACTGGACTTCAGACAGTGCGCTCACAAGTTTTTCCGACCTTCTTCAAGGTCAGAGATCAGAAACTGCAAACAAGGCAGAGCCACCTTGCAACCTGCAGGCTGCCAGCTGGACCACGTGTAAAACCTCATCTAAGGACTGTGGATGGACTCCTACAGTACAGCTAAAAATGCGGAGTCTTGTTCGTGCAGGAGATGGGTTGGCCTTGTTTCAGTTCTAAGACCATGGGGAATCAGTCCTGTAGAATCAAAGAACCAGCCTCCAAATTTCACTGCTTTTCATTTCAAATGAAAAGCCGGCAAGAAGACAGGGAGAAGAGAGACAAAAAAGCAATTAAGAGTGACATAGATGAACAAGAGAAGATAATGCAAATGAAGGCTGAGACAAAAGACATGAGGAGAACAGGCATGTATAAATTATACAGAAGCTTTTACTCATGCTAGACTGTCTGAAATGACAAGAGTTTTTTTGTAAGTGAAAACAATAAGTGATCTTTTGAAAACAAATGGCCTGCCAGTTCTGTAAGAGTTGATGTGAGGATTAAGGCATTTAGGTAGCTTGTTCCAGAGGAAAGTGCTACTGGTGAAAGCTACTTCTGAGACCATCAGCAGTGTGAGTGCCAAAATGTTCCAAGGAAAGTGGCTGGGAGGTTGAGTTGAATTTCCTGGAGGAGGTCTTGAGGGACCTTGGAAGGCCACAGCACGATGCAGTCACACCTCAGGAGACCCAGCATGGCTATCCTTCAGGCTGCTTGGAGAGCACGATTTAGCAATATATTATATACTTCCCCCTGGATGGAGTTAAACTTTAGAGGTTTGTAGTATCTGTAAATTTTATGGGAAACTAGCCCAGCTCTTGTAGTTCTGACACATCCTGGATTTTATATGGTTCCAAAAGATGTACATCTACTCTTTTTATTATATTTATATTTTAAATTACAGTCCCTACCTGAAAGGCTTCTATAATGGATGTAATTGTATGTGTATGAAAATGCGATCACTATAGAGGCTACATAACTTTTTCCAAATGCTTCTCAGGAATATGCAGATGACAGCCCTTTTTCTGATGTTGATTGTCACTGCAGACTCCATTGTAACACTGAATTTTGGCGATTATAAACAAGATGCTCTGTATTTCTAAAACCTTGGAGTACAGAAGCAGTTCCAGTAGCAGGGGAACCCCAGAAGATGGCTTTTGATCAATAAGTATACAGCATCCGAAAGGAATGGGAGAGGTGCAAAGAGTGAGCGATGAAGTGCACAATATAGATGATCTTACTCTGTCCATGCTATCTGGCACACCGTAGAGTCATTTAAATGGTGTGGTTAAAGACTAGGTGGGGGAAAAATCATAGTGGTGTGCAGAGTCCTGCAGCTCCATCTGGTTTATCTGAACAGAGCTCATTCAGTTAGCTCAGCAAGTCTCTAATCAGCAAAAAAGATCTTAGTTGAACCACTGCCTGCATCACCGCTGCAGAAGGATATAGCTCCCAAGCCGAGCTGCCCTCTGATGAGACCATGTTAACACATAACTATGTGTCAGTCTTTTCGATCCAAATGTTAACACGCCTAAATTCAAGGGTGTCAAGTCTCAGATTAGTTGTCTCTGAAAAGCTCTCTGAGCTTAGCCAGACACTGGCTTCTGGATGCTTGCCCAGAAATGGTTCTGATACCTAAGCCCCTGTAGCCTCTGCAGCAGCTCTGCGCTGTGCTGTGATCCCCTACCAACGGTGATACCAGACAGAGCTGCAGCAGCAGCCAGACCTTCAAAACTTCCTTTACGTCTTGCAGGAAGACAGCATTAGGAACAGAATACTTGGCACGCTGTCACAAGTGCAGCACTTCTCGTAGCAGGAGAAATCAGAATCGGGACTCTTACGATCAAAACTGTTCTGCCTGTGCCACAGATTTTTTTCTTAATTTGCTGTTTTGCATTAGAAACAATGAGGGCATTTTTGCATTTCCGTAAATAACATTCTTGGTCAAAATCAGTCTACCCAGAAAGCTCTGCTGAAGAGCTTTTTTTCTTCTTAATTCTTCTAAATCCACTGCAAAACACAGTTTTCTCCAGAAAACAATTGTTCAGACAGGCCACAACATTTTTCCTCATATCCAGTGCTCTCTCTTCCAACGTTTCAGCAACCCCGGAGCACATTTGCCAGGTTTGGAAGTATTTGCCATTTGCTAACTAGTGGCAATGGCATCAGGCCCTGGAGCTTCTCACTGACATTCACTTCTTTCTCCTTTGCTTTCCCCATTTTATTTACTTCAAATGCACTGAAACAACTGGCAACATAAATGTTAATGAATGATAGGCTCATTAAATGGACCTAGGTTTGCCTCCAAGTTTTAGCTGGTCTCTCTTAGCCTTGTGAGGAATGTACTGTGAAAACGCCTGGAAAGCCAGAGTTTTAATTTCAGAGGGCAGTCGTGGGAAGCCGATTATTATTTCATAAAGTTCTCAGGGCATAAATTTTGGAGGCAAAAACAAGAAAAAAAGTCTTGAATCAAAATCAAGAGCAAAATATGTCCCCCAGATTTTTGTGGGGATGCTAACAACTGCTTGTCCTAAACTGAAGGTCTAATCTCACATCATCTAATATTAGGCTAGACACGGTAATGTTAAAATACTTCACGTGCCCTAGCGCTTAAGGTGCTGCTGCAAAAGGTGCAGCTGAATTTATAGAGCAGATGATCCTCTCTCATGTACATTAAACCTAAAGACATGCCATGATGCCAACATAAAGTATTGCACTGTAAATGCAGAGATGTATGTTCAAACATTGCTCTGAGCTCATGTAGGCCCTGCTCTCTTGATTGTAGTTGACTGTGGCCATTGGGGTGAGGAGTGAAAGGTGGCAAGGCATAATAGTGGTCACTTTGAATTTTTGATGAGGGAGACTGGCTGGTTTTATTCATACTAACGCATCGGTCCATCTTGGCTCCAGTATATCTCAATTTTAAAATCTTCTCGAGCGTAGACTGAAATGTTTGCCATCACTGAACACCACATACCCAGGTACAGACACTCTCCACCACACTCCCAACCTTACTTCATACTTGAAGAGGTGCTTGCAAACATGAACCTTAAAAGGTACAGTCAGAAGGGCAGTCAGGAGCCCTGTGGGACAGGTAAAAATACGTAACAAATCTCCTCTCTCAGAATTGTATCTCAGCTCTCGCTGCCTGTTTTGAGCCCAGATTTGAATGTCTGAACTTTTCCCTGAGTAGCGCATGACAGAGCCAGTTTGTGCCAGGTTCCAAAACGAGCTCCCAGAGACCTCTCCTGACCACAGACAGGAGCCAGTGCAAGCAGCGTGACCTTACTGTGGGGTCATGTCGTGCTGGCGTGTTAAAAAGTCAGTCTTCTGCTTTCTGCTTTACACTCCTGTAACTGCATTCATGGATACATGTCTGAGTTACTGCAAGCAATCCGAAGAGAAAAAAATACAGCACTTACAAAAGAAATGTGTGATCACAAGAAAACTAGGAAGAGTAGTGCAAATTGAAGCTGTCTATATATTTGTAGAGAATGCATAAGATCCTGTAGCAAATGTTTCATGACTTTTAGTAATATAGTGTTGTATTTTATATCAACTGTAAATTAATCACAAACATTTGTTAACATAAACCTTGTCTACGGAACACAAACTTACTATGCCTTAATACAGTCAAGACATTCAACATGTTAATTAATAATAACAGTGGCAATAATGATGATGCATCAGCTAAAATATAATGCCAACTGTGTTCATACACAGTAATAATTCAGACTATCCTTTTTCTTAGTTTAAAAATGCTCAAATGCACTTCCTTGGACAGCAAGCATCGAAAAACAAGTGGGAAACCATAAAAGAATTGTACCTAAAATTTTGCAAATCTTCATTGTTTGGCTTCATTTCCTCTTACTATACACTATTAACATAAGAATTTGTGTTTGGACTAAGTCAAAATAAAGCCATGGTGTCACTTGCCAGAGCATGGAAAATAAAACATTGCATTGTAAATCACAGCTCTTGACTTGCAGACTACGTGATTAAAAAATGTAACAACTACACTCCTCTTAATATTACTACTGTATCACACACCAGACAAAACCTGAACACATATATTCAACAGTCTTTACCTCTCAGATTTCTACTGGACATTTGCATTAAAAGACTAGAGTTATCTGATCACCAGTATGTTCTGCATGAGTTATATATGCAAGTCCACCTATGCAGTATATGCAGTCTGTAACTTTCATATTTTTCATATTAAAAATTATTTATTAGCTAACAGTAGTTAACATTGTATGCATGTTAATAAAATTTTTAATTCTTTGAGGTAGATATATGGATGATAATGATATTGTTGAAATATTGGGGGATAGCACAAGTCCATCTTTCTCCCCTTTGTGCCTCCTGGTAAACCCATAGCTATTCCTAGTTACAGTTTTTAAGCTAGAAAGTCCTTCACATTAATGGTATAAAAGGGCAAATAAAGAACTTCAAAATTCTGAATACAACTGAAATTGCACTGATGATAGTGAAAAGGGGCTGGAGCAGTGCCTGCTGCTGTTCACATCTCTGCAACTGGGCTTGAGCAAGGGGGTGCAATTCTTACATGCTTTGTAACGCTGAGCCTTCTTCCTCAAGGCTTTAAAAAGAAAGATCTCATCCCACACACTTCACTTCTGAGCTGTTAGTAATGAGTCTGCGCAGTACTTCTGTGTGGTCAGAGTTATTGCCCGCAGGTACATGTTAAGAATAAAAGGACTGAAACCAAAAGATGGAAGCCCAAATTGAGAGCCAAGAGCAAGACTTGAGCATCACGGGAAGTTCCTACCGCCTCTGAGAATCAGAGGAAAATTACTTTGATTCCTAAATACAAATTTACAAGCTTAGCCCTGAACACCCTAGAAGGCAGCACTGCTCCAGCAGGGCTGGGACATGGGACTTCCCAGCTGTCAGTCCAAAACCCAGCCCTTTTTCATACTTCCCTTTCAGGGTCAACATTTTGTAACCTGGGAATGCAAGGCCAACTGCCACACTGTGAAAACAAACCATGTAGCTCTCTGAAGACCAAACTCCTGCCTCAGCCCCACTGAAATATTTTATCATGGCAAGATCTTGGGTTCTTACTGTCCTTCTTGAATATCCATGATCTCCATGGTTTTGTTTCCCTACCTGTGGAAATATGTAATACTTTGTCACAACTGCATTAAATCAAAAGAGAAGCTATGAATGAATAAACACATTTGGTCAATATATCTACCAACCGTCACGGTTGTTTTCAGGAATGGAGAATATCAGAAATCAAGGACATTATGAAGAAGAAGAATTTTCATGGCCCTTAATTTTCAGTAGGCCACAACAATCAGAAGATCCAGCCTTTGTGTTTGCACTTTTCATGTGAAATCCTCAGAAAAAAATAATTGCAAGTAAAAATCACTGCCCTGAGCCTCTGTCTGCCTAAGTGAAACTCCAAGTGGTACAGACACATTGCATCTACAAGAGGTCCGGCTGTTCCTCTGACAAAGCTGACCCTCAGGGAAGCAGCTTGCTTGTAAGTCAGAACTGCATGCAGAAACTGAAACGGTGCCTTTTGTCTTCAGCTGTGGCAGAACTGTTCAATGAACTAATGGAGAACTTGCTTTTTTTCTGTCTGTATTTTTTATAATGAAGCATGCGAGTGTGGGCTTTGGATAAAAGCCAAGTCTTTAAATAGCACTGGCCGTCAGCAGAAATCCAAAGGAGTGGATAATAAATTTGGATTAATAGAAAGAAAGGAAACCTGTCCCCATTTCCATGGCATTGCTCTTAAGTGCCTGGCTGGGGCTCATCCCCTTTGCCTTGCCACAGAGGAGTTTGAAAGCAGAGGTCGTTTTCTATCCTGCTCTTTAGGGGCCGACCACAGCTCCAGGCAGGACCAGAACACCGTACCCTGCACGCCCTCGCCATGTGTCTGCAACACCCACTGAAACCAAAACCAGCTCCTCAGCTTCTCTCTCGGATGTTCAGCACAAAACTGTTCATGAATGGTGAGGAAATGCACCAAAAAGACAAGCAGAATAATTTACATACATTTGATGTTCAGCACAGTGCATCTGTTGCATGGTTTCCATATTCATGCTCTTCTCAGTGGAGAATCATTTGCTTTGTGTTATAAGAGCATACGCCCCCGAGCCTCCTTCTTTTCTCTGCGTTCACTTGCTCCTGTATATATTCATTATTTCAATGGGATTTCTTCCTGGTTTCCTGTCCCCATAGAGTAATAACGATTTGTTCTATCAACCCTCACAGTAGGTGGATAAACATTACTAGCCTCATTTCATGCATGGAGAATCTGAGACAGGAGGGTTATGCACTGACTGCTGTTGCAGAGAGGAGCGGCTGTAAACACCAGTTTTGGCACACAGGAATGTCTTTGTTGCCTCCCAGATGCATACTGTGCTCCCACCCACGCTGTTGAGCTTTTCAAAATTGAAGGACAGCATAACCTTTTAGGAAAAAAAAAAATGACAGAACTAAATCTAACAGGTATTGTACGCATTGTGACCACAGTGATTTTCATTTACAACAGAAAAATATGTATGCTCAACTTTGGATGTGTATATTTGTCTTTTCTATCTCCCGACGCACTTCACTTGCTTGCACACATGTAAATGTTTGTGGGTTGAGATGTGCAAGTATGTCAGGATGTCCCAGATGGGACATTTGCTGTCATTTAATGCCTGGTGAGACACAGGTAAAAGAATATAGGACTAGACCACGTTGCAGAACAGCTCAGAAATAAAACAGACAGAGGGGGCCTGTGGCTGCTCAAAAGACTGCGGAGGGTGGTTGTGATTTCTTGGCACAGCTGAAACAAAGCAGCCTGACCTCGCAGCACCTCTGTAATCCTTCGCTTACCCAGGGATATTATAACACCGCCTTGGCTGGGCATTTGGGCATAGTCATTAAACAGTAAGGAAGATGATGGCAGCTAAACCACCTGACGCATGAGGGTTTTACTTGCTCTTTCAAATGTCAAAACCAGGTCAGAACTATGAGACAGCAAAATTAGACCAGGAAAAATCCTCAGGAGGGCAGCTAATGCAATTAGCGTGGCTGGGAGGTGGTGAGGCAGAGCGGGCAATGCTCCTTCCTCACCTCAGCATGGCCCCAAGCTCGCCAAGGGTTATTTCAGGCCAGAGAAGCAGCCAGAGATGATTCCCTAGCCTCCTCACAACTTTCTTGCTCCCTCTTCCTTCCTAGAAATGTCCCTCCTTGAGGTTGCATATGATGGATAAGTTAATAAAGGGGATTCAAGGATACAGGAGATCTCTTTCCAAACCCTTTATCCTGCAAAACCTACAAAACTATGCAGAGGAAGGTAACATTTCAGTGTTAAATTTCCCAGCCTCCAGCAGTCCTTGGCTGAAGGGCTTCTTCCTGAGCCAGAAGTACTTAATAGCCCTTTCTGCATTTTCCCCATGCCTCTTTCTAATTGCTTTTCCAATAATCTAAACTTTGGCATCCACTTGAACAATAAGTTCCACAACGTAACTATACACAGGATGTTAAAAGGAGCCTTCTTTTGTCTCTTCTAAACCTGTCACTGCATCATTTTCTTTATGTTCCCACAGTTGATGTATGCTGAGAGGCAGTGAATAGTTGACCTTTTTTAACTTTCTCAGTGCCGCTGTTAATTTCAAAGACTGCCGTCATACCCACCACCCCAGATATCTCTTTTTAAAGCTGGTGTCTCCTATTCCAGTTTATTATTTTGCTCCTTGCCTCTCCTCTTGGTACTGTTACTACTTTTATCATACCCTTTTGACACTGGGATGCCAGAACTGCATGTGGCATTTGACATTTAAGCATAGAGCAGTTATATACAAAATGTGTATGTGTATATATGTATATTAACTCTGTGTGTGTGTGTGTATAGACATATATATATAGCAGGGATGTTTCT
Organism: Cariama cristata; assembly: GCF_000690535.1. Taxonomy (NCBI): domain Eukaryota; kingdom Metazoa; phylum Chordata; class Aves; order Cariamiformes; family Cariamidae; genus Cariama; species Cariama cristata. Next base: position 8,609 of record NW_009637144.1, on the reverse strand, counting down.
GGTTTTATTCTCTATTTCTTTCTTAAAATTTTATTAACAGTTTAGTCTTCTGATCATCACTGAGAACTGCTCTTATGTTTTCACAGAAGTATCTATTATTACTTCAGGCAACTCTGCCCTGAATTGTATTCATTAGCTAAACTGCTTTTTATATGTAAAGCTTCTTGGTAGAAATAAATAAGATGGGCTGGTTCCTCCATTTCTCCTCTCTACCTACAGTATCACAGCCCTGCAGACAGACTTCCATGTGCCCACTGGCCCAGTGAAGGAACCAAGCAGTGAGGAACATCCCGGCTCATCCTGTGTGAAAGTACTGACAAATAACACAGAAATATTTCAGATAAATATGGAAACTGGGCATCCAAGTGTCCACGTAGAATGAGGCAGACTGAGCTCCATAAGGATCTGAGCATCAGACAGACTCCTAAATCCACTTTAAGACAGGTTATGATCCATCCTATATTTACACTGCTCACAGAGGAACGGAGGACCCAGCCCCCAGGCCCTTTTTCAGTAAATATTTGTTCTGCAGAGGAGAATGGAAATCTCCATCATCAGGAGATCTGAAAAACAAGGTAGACAAACATCTCTGCAGAGTGGTACATGTCTAACTAATCCCCCTGATGAAAGAAGATCGGCTGACTGACCTCTCAAGGTCCTTTCCTACCCTAATCTTAAAGTGCCTAAGATTATCAGCCATCTCATAGACAGATAAACAGATTAGCCCTTATTTTCTCAGAGCACATCTGTGGGGGACAATTTGCAAAGAGCTGCTTCTACCATCCTTCTGTTAAAATTCCCCATTTCATAATGGCTCCTACGGTACTGCCATACCTTTCTAAAACAATACCAAACCAGAGCAATTCAAATCCCTCAGAAGCTAGGTGATACCTCCTAACCCTCTGACATATCCTTTGTCACTCAGGTCCCTTTTTGATTTTTGCAGAAGGGGGGAATATAGTAGACACAAAATCTTCATGAGAAAATAATAGACAACAAATCTGTCTCGGGATCTTTGAAAATAATAGCAGGTTTGTATTTGCAGCTGACAAGTGTTATGAACTCAAGTTACTGGCTTGCCATTTAGGAAGCTGTTTTCCAAAATGCAGTCTTTTAGTCCTGTTGCCTGCTTTCCCCTACAGTATTTGAAAGTGATGCTTTGCAAAACTGGGAGACCAAAAGATTGATCTACCCATTTGCTTATAATGCCACCTTTCTTCCTGCCATTCTCCTGGAGCATCTGCAGCAAGGTTTGCTTTATAAATGTAACTGAGTGTGTTCCTTATTTATTACCTGCTGGAAAATCCAGTGCCAGAATTTTAGGAATAACACCATTAACATGCTGCGTGCTCTGATGATTATTTCTCTATTGACAAGAGCGAGAGCTCACACCATATAACAATGAACTAAAAAGCACACAGCGATGGATTAAAATGGCAGAACTCAATTTCAGGCTTCAGAACATTTGTGAAGCAAATGCCATTTGAAAAATGGCAACTGAGTGAGTTTAGCACGGCAGGATTAGCCCCTCTAATGGTTAAAAATTCAATAGACCCAAGCTTATCACATGGGGATGCTAATTATCTGGAAAGAATGGTATTTGTGTGCAGCATCCAACTGGCCAGGAGCCCAGAGAGGTTGTCTCAGTTACAGGCCCGAGATCAAATATTTCTTGCACTGGTCCTGGGGCATTCCAGGTGATATGGGAATGACACCAACACCAGTGGAAAAAGCTCTGGCCTCCTACCAAGGTGAGTAGAGCCCTGCTTGCCATCTACCAGCTCCTGTCCCACCATCTAGTGGGGTGTCTCCCTGTGTCACAGGCACCCAAATAAGAAGAAAGTCTTACATCTGGAGGGCAAACACAGAGATCTGGGGCGAGGGGGGAAGTCTTCTTTGAGTCTTCTCTATGGGGATCACTAAGTTAACTGAGGATATTCAGCTCAGCATCTTTGGGGAGAAAAATTAGGTAGAGAGGTTAGTTGGCTTTAGGAAAAAAGCTGTTTAATTTTAGAGGGGCACCTGTAGGTAGAAGTTGTAACTTTGGCTGAAGTTGCAGTAAAACCAGCTGCGGTGTGATCAGACAGAGCTGTGACCAGCCTTGCTGGGACCCTCACCCCCCAAAGCTCAGCAGCTGCCTTTGCGCTCAGGCCCTTCCCTCGCTCCCCACCTGTGTTATGCACTGCAGCCATGCCGTGCCTGGACCCGTATCTTGCTCATCCCTGCCCTGGCTTGACATCAGACCTTGGCCCCACTGTGCTGGCCTCGCTGGGGCACCGTGGGACTGAGCCCTTGCTGGGGAGGACGCTGCCCTTGCCTGCTTCGCCACCACCCGCACTCCAGCTCCCCTTCCCTTATGTTGCAGGCCCTGCTGCTCCATGAGAAGTCAGATTAAGCTCACTTAACAAAGGTTAAATAGGATTAATTCCACCCTCATCCTTTGCAAAACAATTGAACCAGCCAGGCGTGCGCTGTTGGTTTGGTTTGGGTTTTTTTTTGTGTGGATGAATTTATAAATCCTCCACTCTGCTAGAAGAGCAGATCTTCCTGCAGAGAGATCCAGGCTTACTGCCTGCAGATTAAGCGGAGTCCTTGCAAGCACAAGTGGTTAAATCCCTGCTCACCTTCCCCTTAGGTTTGGTATGGAAGGAGCCATTTCTGCAGCAGAGCTCTAATCTGAGTCAAAGAACCGTACTGATGTCAAAATCTTTATGGTTGTAATTTCTAGCAAAGATAAGGAACTGATGTAAATCATTTGGGTAGAACGGTTCTTTGCAGGACAATAGGATAAAAGGAACAAGTAAGGTTAATAAAAGATCCCTGAAACCAGGGACCAGAAAACTTTAGTGGGTTGGCTGCCCAAGAAACTCGGCTATACTGCATGAATCAGCTAGAAAGATGTCCGTAAGGTGAACTTAGCTCATTACAATATGAAAACCACACCTCCAGTGTTTTTTTAGCGGTACTAAAGCTACCCGCATCCAGGTAAAGACCCCTACCCACTAAATATGTGCAGTACATTCAAAATGCACTGTACCTTTAATTCAAGATGAGAGTAAGTTAAGCCAATCACAGCTTAGCTAAGTAGTGATGTAGAATCATTATGCAAATATTACCTGGATAGAATTGTATAAATACTCTTATCTTTTTGACTTGCGTGTGCTAGCTTTGTGGGATAACCCCCTAGCAGCCCTTTCTGCACAGAACTGCTAATAAATAGGTAATACCTCGACTCTGTGTGTTATTGGCTTGTGCACTGGGCAAACAAACCCTGACTTTTGGGACAACTGTACCACATTGTATTTAAATAGGACTGAAGGAGGGACTCATACCAGGATTAAAGCTCTGGGCACTGCAGAACACGAATGCTTCTCCCTCTGCGCACATGTGATTTCCACGCAGACCCAGCTTGCCATGCAGGACAAGAAACACATTCCTCTCTGACAGCGTCCCTTTTCCAAACACTCTTGTCCTATCTGAATAGGGATATAAGGATATTATTTTTATCCCAATTGTGTAACCGGTCTAAACAGGTGTAAATGACAGCACATAGTTCATCTGAGAATCACTGGGTGACAGAGAATAGGGCTAGGAAGGACGTAGAGGCAGTCTGTCCCTTTAGCGTGGGGCAGGATGAGTTATTATCTGTGTTGGACATGGTGGATCTAACATGCTTTCTGATCTCACCTGAGCAGGTTTCTAGCCTATTCTCAAAAACCTGCAGGGACAGAGAACTAGGTAAACAGCCTATTCCTTGCTTCTCTATTGACAGTACTGGAAAGCATTTGTAATGCCTAATCTAAAAATCACTTGCAGTAAAATAAACCAGTTTATATTTCTTCTACTCATTCCCACTGCTCTTCTGAACCCTTGCGGATCAGTCCATACCTTTTTCAAAGTGCATTGCTAAAGCTGGAGTCAGTGCTCCAGGAGATATTAACAGCACTGAACAGAGCTCAGCCCCTCACATCTTTAAGACAGCAGAAGTTTCTTACACGTAACATCACCACTTATATATTCCAGTATGGCATGGGCTTTTCTTAAAACAGATAAGACAGATGATATTAGGACAAACTTCTTCACTGAAAGGATTGTCAAGCATTGGAACCAGCTGCCCAGGGAAGTGGTGGAGTCACCATCCCTGGAGGCATTTAACAGACGTGTAGATGTGGTCCTTACGGACATGGTTTAGTGGTGGACTTGGCTATGTTAGGTTGATGGCTGGAGTCAGTGATCTTAACAGTCTTTTCCAACCTAAACGATTCTATGATTCTGTGATTCTTGTTCAGCTTTGGATCCACCAGTACCCCAGATCTTTTTTGCAGAGCTGCTGCCCAGTTCTCTGTCCTGTGTCTGTAGGTGATCATTTCCGCTCTGCACTCAGGAGCATGACACCAGAGCAGCCATATGGAGTGCAGCAACACCAGCTCAGGGTCCCCTAGCATTTGCCAGCAGCAGAAGCCTAGGGAAGAGCAGAGGACCAGGGCCAGTATAAGGCAGCACTTCCCCCGTACACCCTCTCGGCTTCTAGCAGTGTGTGGCTCAGAGCTTGCCTGAACCTTGTGTTGCATCTTTGTGTTTAAAAACCTTCAACAGATTTTCCTTTAGTAAATTTGTTTGACTGCTCATTGACCTACTGGCCTTGTCCAAGTGCCTTCTAATGATCCAGGCCATTTGCCCAATGTGTCAAGATAATTTTTTAATTCTAATCTCAATCTCTAATACACTTGTGGTCCTTCCTAACCTAACGTTGTCTGCGACTTTAAAGAACGCACCTTCTCTTCCAGCATTCAGCACATTAGCGAAACACTGACTGGTAGCAGACCCAAGACAGGAGCAGGCCTTTCTACCATAGTTCTTTTAGTCACATGGATGTTTATAAGGTTACTAAGTCTAAAATGTGGCTGCAGCTTTGGGCAGCACCTTGCTTCAAATTTCTTATCTTGGCAATTCCAGTCCTGTTTTTCCTGAAAACGTGCTAGTTGCAGTGCAGCCTGACACCCTGACGCATCCCCACTGGCAGGGTTTTAGGTAAGCTGGACGGGTGGGCGTCATGCCCCAGATGAAAAGGCTTTTTGCTGCTGTGCAGTGACCTCTGTCTGTTTGAAGAAGTACAGCCAACCAGCAGGCAAGAGAGAGCTGTGGGTGCACAGCCAAGGAAGATGCAGAGGATTTTCAGGGACCCAGCTGCAAAAGGAAGAACTGTAAATACTGTAGACGTCAGGGTAACACCACCTACATTTCTTCTGAGTGCAGGAGAAGGTTGTTGCTGAACTGAAGACCTTTCTTGTATTCTAAAAAGTGATGCCTTTGTCTGGACTATCTTCGTTTATCTTACCCAGTCCAACATATTCTATTATTTGTGAATAGATCAGACCCAATAAGCTACACTGATGATCAAAGCTCAACTCTTTCAAGTGCCAATCTTGGGATCTGGGATTCTGGCCTAGTACACTGCCAACGTAGATCTAAATTACGAATTTTGGCTTGAGATCCAAAAGGCTCCAAGGATTGCCAGGGACTGAAAGGCTGGCTATATTGTATAACCTAAAAACACCTGAAAGAGTCAAACTGATGGCCTGGTTTCTGAGGTCCAGAACGTCTCGTACTTAGAGATCAAACCTTTATCTCCCTGGGGAAAGAACTTGAACAAAACCAGTTAGAGCTACAGTTTCCATCTGGGTGGGTGGAACAAGGGGCTACAAAATCCCAGTTCCTGTTTCAGTCCTAAATTCCAGCCAGATTTGTGAAGACACAAGGTGATCACAAGCTTATTATGCATGCTCCCTCCCAAGGCAAGAGCCCTCGTGCCAGGAGATGTGCTGGGGAAGGGGGCACTGGGCACAGACTGCCCAGCCAGGCCTCTCTGCACCGCCACGTCTCGCTCAGTCATTTAGTCTTCAATTTTCCAGTTTCTCTCTACCAGGATATATAAAAATACATTTAGGACCTTCTTCTCTACGATGTGACTTTCACAGCCTTTTACAAAGCTTAGAGGAACACATTGGTGCCATTCCTTACGTCATAGCCCAGCCTCACCTCTTTTATTCCACTGACTGCACCTGGCAGGAGACTTAGCTGCAGGCAGGATCTCCTCCCTTTTCATACAGCTCAACGGGAGTTGCCACGATGGGCTGAAAATGTACTGTTTACTTAGAGAAAGAATGGCGAAGTATCAGTTGTCATCTGCCATTTTAATCCAAGCCACAGACAATTAGTTGAGCACAGTCATATCCAGATGCTAATATTTGATGGAAGTGAGTAATGCTGCAGTAATTCACGACTAGCTGAGATGTGTCTTCCATGACACAGGCTTCTTGTGAGATTCTGCAGACACCTGCCTAGAAAATCCTCCTCAAATGATATTAAAAGCCTGATTTATAAAAACACAGGACTTCCATCAGTCCTTGGGGATTTACACATCTCCAAAGATGAGGTGCACTGTCAGGAAAACCTGTCACATCATTTTAGATGTCAGTTGGCACCTAAAAAGACCCTGCTACAGAGGGACGACCTTTTTAACCTACCACTCTGCAATGTATTAACCCTGGCTGGATGAGAGAGGTGCTTGAAGGGGCTGCCTGCACAGAAAGCAGGTGAGGAACACTAAGGTTTTCTTCAAACAACGCTGGTTTCGGGGGTGGGGGGGGGAAGCATTTTCTAATCCAGTTCATCACAAAGTATCAGATATGATGTAATTATCTGTTTATATGGTATCACAGGAAATTTTAAGCACTGGTAGCTCAGTGAAGTGCTTGTTGCAAAGCCTTCACCAATTGAAATATCACTAACTTAGTCCTGGGATTTATTCAGGGTTGTCTGAGTTTAAATCAGTTTTAAAAGCAACTCAAGTTAAAAGGATGCAAAACCTCATCATGTCAATGCTCCTACTCTCATTTAAAGCTTTTTCAACTTGATATTGATTTAGCTTAACTCCACACCAAACTGGTGTTCACACAGGAGCCTTGACCTATTTAACTGATGCATTCTTAAATAATATCCCCCATTTCACAGCCGCAACTCTGAATATAGACCTACGGGCAAAGCAAACTGAAGGTCCATCTACCTTAGCAGTTGTGCCAAAGGGTTTTTACCCTGACTCCAGTAAATTGGGTCAACCACTGAATTTGTAAAAGGTTTCAATACTACTACAGAAATATTCACTTTTCTAGAACAATCTCTTCAAAATAAAACCAAATTGAAGCACACCTACTAACTGGATGTTTTTAGCTGCATATTACACTACAAAAAAGGAGCCAAATGTTCCCCTGTCACTCAACACACTGCTAAAGATGTAAGTTGCTCTTTTTCTACTGTGGTTTGTAAAAAGAGGGACTATCTTTCATCAGGCCAGCTGCCACTGAGAAAAAAACAGATAAGCTTTTGGGCAGAAGCCCCTTCTTCAGGTTTCAAACAGCAGTAGTAGTCTTGAAGGTGAAAAACAGCAGAGAATGACTTATAAATTTAATTAGATTATGTAAGCAGCTAGACCATCAGAAAAAAAAAGAAAAAAAGGGCACTGTTATCTGGAGCAAAGGAAGGGATGGCAGGGGAGGAGGAGATAAAACCCGAGCTCCTCTGGCACACACAAAGAGAGCAATGAGTAATTTACTGCCTGAGGAGGGTGAGGGACAGGGAATTGTATTCTGTGCCCTGGCATCTCTCTCAAGTCCAGGATCGTTAGCAGCATTAAGCATTTTAGGTCCCGTGGTGTCTTTTGAAAGCATTTTGTCAATGTCTCCTAAGAATCAGGGTTCAAGGGAGGTCTACATTTATTTCAACTGCTGCATAAAAGTATCTGCAAGGAGGAAAAGATAGAGGCCGAGGTATTAGTGTCCTTATGCCTTTCATCTTGACCCTGACCACTGGGCTTAATCTCACTTATCTGTGGAAAAAGAAGAAAAATATACCTGCCCCAACCAAGTCCTTTCGCAAGCACAGAAGTGTTGCCTCTGAACATACCCAACTCGATTTATCTAAGCAAGTAATAACAAAAAGAGTCTAACAGCTTCTTAATTATTTGTCTATTAAAAAAACCACCATTTATTTGGAGAAGGCACAGCACAGTGAAAACATGTCACAGCCCTTACAAGGTGTCAGGAGCTCCTCAGCAATGAGCGAGCACAAGACCCCATTGCAGCAGTCATTACAGATGATGGAGATCATAGCCAGGCACCCTGTAGGTGAGGAAACAGCAGCCGGAGGCG
>NW_009637144.1:0-371 GCF_000690535.1 Cariama cristata | reverse complement strand
CCACCGGGTACAGACGTTATCGGGCTGTTAACGGAGTGAGCACAGCAAGTGACACCGTGGCACCCCTGGCCGCGGTGGGAGACACCCAGCCGCGCTTCCTCAGGACGCCTGGGAAAGGCTCGGAGCGCTTCTCTGTGAAAACTGAGCTTGTGCCAGAACTGAGGGGCAAGACTGAGGGCCAGGGCAGGGGAAAAAAAAAAAAAAAAACACAAAAAAACCAGCAAGAAGAAGGCAGCTACAGCCGCTGGGCAACACTGGCAGTGAAAGCACAGCGAAGCTCACTACAGCGACAGCCCGTCCTCACCCCCCGCCCTCCGCTGAGGGCGAAGAGGGCCGGCCTTCACCCGCTGCTTCCCCACCTCGTCAGCACA
>NW_009637143.1:1526-22955 GCF_000690535.1 Cariama cristata | reverse complement strand
GTCGCCGGTTTTGTGTTTTTGTTAACGTTTTGGCCAGCTCTGGGGCATGTCACCTCGTCACCCTCAGGCCGCGGGATGCGACAGCTGGATTTTCCAGGCCGTTCCTTCATCCCGGTGACATCCTCCGTGTCCTGCCGGCCAACAAAGCCATGGGCTGGTAGCCCAGGGTCGGAGCCGTTCCCTGCCGGGAGAGAAGGTGCCTTTACTCCTCTCACCCTGAACTTGCGCTTGTCCGTACACAACGGGTAACTGGAGGCACGTCTGTAATAATCCCACCACGTCAGAGTAATTACTGGCGTGCTAAAGCCATTGAGACTGTTTGTAGACGTTGATGCAAGTATCAAAACTGTGAGGGAGGAGTTTAAAATTAATTTGACTCATATGGTTTCTCTTCGATAACACCTGTTCTGCTCTTTTATTTACCTTCTCATTTCTGAGTCTGCAAGGTGTTTTCATTCAAATACGCTTAGACTTCTTCTATGATCAGACATTTGAAACTCTTTTTTTTTTTTTCCACCAAAATGTTTCAATCCTTCCCTTTTCATACCCAAAAGCTGAGTCAAATGAAGTCTTATTGGACCCAGCAACCACAACTTTAAAAAGGGGAAAAAAGAGAGGAAAAAAAAAAAAATTTGTAAAGCATGCACAGAGTGAGGTCCTTTGGGCAATCAGCTGCAGAGATAACAAGCATCCATCCCAAGGAGCTAGGAACCAATTGGTCTGGATGAAGTACGTCTCGTTATCACTAAGACATAACAACCCACTGATATAACTGCTGTGGGAGACCTTCTTGTCCTCTTTAAGGAGGAAACAATACGAGATGTCAGGAGGGTCCATCACAAGAATGAACAAATACCCTTCAGGAATGATGAGCTGGAGCCTGAATAAGGAAAGGTAGGGAGTCAAGGAGGGAGATGAGTCACAGAAATATTTATCCTCAAAATTATCTTTTCCTACCATTGATATACTTCTCTACACAAAGCAAATACAGGATTTAGCATACTAATTCTGTAGCATAGAACTTGTTCATCAGGGGTGGATACAAATGGCTGTTAACAGGGGGAAATCATTGCTACACCAGAACAACTCACTTGTGCAGGGTGGGAGAGCGGTCAGTCGGGCAAGGCAGGGGTGGACCCGTCCCAGTGGGGAGGTAACCCGGGTTTGGGCAGCAGGTGAGGGCTCCTACAGCAGACCAGAGGCTGGCCGCAGGCGCGGCACCATGGGCGGCTGGTTGTCTGCTGTAGGCACCAAAGCAGCTTGGCAAGGAAGGGTGGTGGTTGGAGGTAGGAATGACAGCAGAGGCCCACATCGTGATGGGATTTATTCCTCCACCTGCACTTGTGTAAAGTATGTTTTCAGAGGTGCAGCGGTGAAAATAAGAACCACTCCTTTGCTGCATGGCTCCCTTCTGCCCTCCCCAAATACTTTACCTGGCACACTGTCTGTTGATTCTGGAGTGTTACTCACCCCTAAATGAGCTGACAGCTCCTGGCCGTCAGCCACATGCTGACAATATACGAGACACGAATTAACAGTGATAATGCTCCTTGCTCTGGCAGAAATGTAAGGTTTTAACTGAAATCTCCACTGAGAGTTTCTCACACACGTTGGGGTCGAGGTGTGTTTTGGCATGGGCACAGCTGGCTCTGAGGATGTCCGTCGGTCTCTCTGGATGCAGTCTTGCTATACCCACGTGTTGGTTCACCCCTGCATTCACCCAGGCGAAGTTGCAAGGCAGGTGTTGTTGGATTCATCTTTAGGGAAAACAAATCTTTGGGAGGACAGGATAATTTGTATCATTCCAAATCTGGTTTTGAGATTTCCCTGATCACTTTTCCAGGAAAAGTGGGTTTTTCCTTCAAGTAAGCCGTGACTCAGCAACCCATTGCTGGATTGTTCAACTTTATAGGCTCAGCATTAAGCACAGAAATATTCGTACTGCAGCTTTTAAGCAAAGGCCCACAAACAGAAAGTAAGCATCAATTTAAATTATTTTCTGATGGAACAGGCCTTTGTCATAACTAAGTGGCTGATCTGCAAGAGTGCTCTGAAAGGATCGTGGAAAGCGAAATCCACTGATTAGGTGACCAAAGAATACTGAGTTTGTGTAGCTTTTGCAGGTCTTAATTGAAGGAGTGTGCATTCTGAGCCTGCCACAAAAATCATTCTCCCAGGCATTTTGTGGGCATTTGAGCTAAATGCCAATCCTTAGCAAAAACAAGGCTAATTGACAATTTCTTCCTTTGTTAAATATTATGGGGCTACTCTCTAGCAATCTAAAATCACAAAAACGCAAAATTGGACAGGGAGAAAAATCTAGCTCAGTATTTGTCACTCTCCTGTGTTGGCAATGAGGGGAGACAGCAGTTACCTTTTAAAGGACATGGCATGGAAAAATTAGCCTTACTGGCAAAAGTTTTGCAACATTAAAAGTAATTAAAATGGGGTTTTACAGTGGAAAGTATTGAGCAACTGTCTCAGGCATAGGTGTAACCATCAGCTCCACCTATAATAAACCCAACTGTTTCCCTCCTGCGGAGCAACGTAATCCGCTTAGAAAACGATCCAAGCAAATCTTGTTACTGCGGCAGATTTACAAAAAGTAAATTGCGACAGAATAAGGAAGGGCAAAATGGAAAAACAAAACACATTGATCCTGTGACCTAGAGATAATGCAAGGAAATGTGGCACGTTACAGCAGAAATACTGATCGTCTTCCACCAGTTGTACGTAGGCAGTTCTTCAGGACTGGAAGTTTAACATATCAAAGTGCAAGGGGGTGAACTCCAAATGCCTCTTCTCTCCTCCTCCAAATAAGCCGGTGGCCAGAGGCCCAACATGCGTGGGCAAGTGCTCACCTCTGCCATGGGAAGCTCTTTTCAGACAACGACTCCTTGCCAGGGAGCTTCAAAACCAAACCCATTCATTTAGGGAGGGCTCCAGCATCTTCTGCTCGGTGTTGCTTTGGCCCCTTCCCCAAGCTGTGCCCCTCTGCAGCACAAGGCCGGGGTTCCTGGCACACTGTGCTTCCACAGCCTTTCAAAGACACAGCGCTGTCCTCATGGTTCTGTGCCCATAGTGCTTGGAAACACTCCCGCTCCTGTGCACCAACAGCTTCACCTCAGAGGAGTATGGGGCTTGTCCACACTCGAGAACTAATTTGGAACAAGGGAAGATGTGAATTAAAAGCAGAGTAGGAAACCCAAAATATCTCTGGGCAGATAAGCCCCAGGTTATCAAAACGACTGATTAAATGTACCGTCACTAATTGCAAAATCAGCAGAGAAGGGAAATAAGCATGCACAAGAGAGAAGGTCGCACATCCCGGACCCGGCAGGGATGGGGCAGGTTTGGGTTTACCCTCAGCCACCAGCCACAGGGATGTGTGGGCGTGGAAGCGGGAGGTGGGGAAGGAGCAAACCGCATAAGAGGACGAGTAGGGCTGCAGCCAGCCTCTGGATATCGCCCGTCGGGTGGTGGGGGCTGTCGGGGCAGGAGCTCCCCAGCCCAGGGTGGGTACCAGCCTGGATGGCTGTGCTGTGCCCACGTGGAGACGGTAGTTCTCACATCCTGTTCTCTGCAGCTTTCTTGTTAAATATTAATTGTGATTATTATAAGATGGCACACCCTTGTCACGCCATGCTGGAGGCTGTGCAAACATGGAATAAAAAGAATCTTTCTGCCTTAAAGAACCTGCGGTGGCAGACTCTCCCTCTTCCCAAGTGAGAGCAGGCTGCATCCAGATACAAGTGAGCCAGACACCACTTCGCAAAATGGGAAACGTCCAAATCTTCCACAATCTGAATAATAAAGGTTTCCTCCTATAGCCTATCTCACCTCAGAAGACAGACATTTTGAATTCTATTGACAGTGATAGTGTATTTTGAGCTGCTGGCACTAAAAAAGGGAAGATACTGTGAAAAAGCTAGTGTCACATAAATTTATAAAATATAAAAAAAGACATTAAAAAATGCAGATGTTGGTAACACTGATAAGGCTTTAGTGAAAAACATGGTAATGCTGAAGCCACATGAATTTTAACCAGAATCTTGAAGAAAAGCAATTCAAGAGAAAAAGGAATCCATAAATAATGAGGAACATGGCAAAAGCTGAATAAGTAGAAATAGCCAGTCTGTTAAAAGGCTGAATAAGCATGTTCTTTGTAACGGCATGGAAAGGAAAAGACACAACAGCCTGTATCCTCCGCTTCAGTGATAATTTCCCTGGGAGCTGCACCCATTCAGCTGAGGGCAGCTCAGGGTCGGAGCCATTTCTCTTCCATATAAAATAAAGTTTTGAAAATCTCCGTGGTCAAAGTTGTGAAAGCTTAAAAGCCGAATGCTGAGTGTACAAGGGGCTTTCCACAGTAAGCCAGAAAGCTTCTTAAAAAACATACTTTCTCACAAAGTCTAGATGTTACCCTCTGCTGAGTCCTGAATTGTTCTAATTCCAGATATGACTTCTGGCACTGGAAACTCCCGCTCCTGGAGCTGAGTAGAGATGAGCAGGAGGTTGTGCTCAGTGTGAAAATAGTTGGGCAAAACTAGGTCACTTCCACATCCCATCTCACCCTCCCTGGGATGAAATTCCATGGGGTTTTTGCATCTCCATAGCAGAGAAGATGGGGGTAGCTCAGTTTTGACTCACAGCTTCAATCCCCCACACTTAGGGGGATGGGTAGGGTTTGGGAAGCACTGTAGGGAGACAACAGCTTCAATCCCCCACACTTAGGGGGATTGAATCCCCCTTCAATCCCCCTGCAAGTGTAGGGTTTGGGAAGCACTGTAGGGAGACGCCATGGAGCCCAGCGTTTAGAAACCCACTCTGACTGAGGGCTGGGTATCCAGGAGCTTTGCTGTCCCTGTTTCAGGAGCAGATCTGAAGATGCTCTATTTTCCCAGTGCCCACGCACCATCATGCTGCCGCCAGTTGATCTGCCAACAATCAATGATGCTTTAAATCCTAATAGAGATTTATTTGTCAAACTTGGCCACAAAAGCATCTTACTTAGAATTAATTGCAATGTCTGGTTTTAGCTACATGCACAACAGCATGGCATGGCAAGTTACCCTTGTACTCTTTGGACCAAATTTCTATCTATGGATGGCAGTACTACATCAGAGATTAATTCAATGGCTTCTATGATGCTTGCTTTCTGGAAACTCGAGTCAATAGAAGCTAATTATACTTATTGATGCAAGATCAGAATTGATGTGTGAGTAAAATTTAACCTCTCTGAGTGCTTCCTTGGTAACTTATCTCTGTCTCCAGGATCTCACCCATCTCAAGCGCTGAGCAGGACGGGTGCGCGCGAAGCAGGGCAAAGGGATGCTCCTCACAGCCCGCAGTGTAAGGAATATTTTCCTTTGGATACTCCCCCTGCCAAGTCAGAAAGTCAAACAGATTTCTTTTGCCCAGGTAATATGGAGGTGTTGCTGATGGCGAGTGAATTAATTTCATTAAGTTATTTACTGAATTACATACTATTAATTCAGTAGTGCCGTGTTTCCCCAGGTCATCACCAGTTCCCTCTCCATTTTGCTGGCTTTGTGGATGAGCAGACAGCAGAGGAGTGTTTCCAGTGGCATGCACATGTATTTTTCAGGTGTTCCTGATGACACATCTGCACCGTGCCCCACAGCATGGGGAAAAGCCACCGGAGCTGGCAGAGGTCACAGCAGGAGGACAACCACCCTCACACCCAGGGTACCACCTCCTCATGGTGCAGCACGGAGCTCAGGCATCTGCTGACCCTAGGAATGGGCTCAGGCCAGTTTAGTGCTGCAATTTTGTAAAAAAATCCTTGGATTTCAATCCTACCACTTGTGGTTGCCAGCAACACCTGCAAAAAGAAAAAAAAACAACACAAAAACCACTGGGTATAGTAGACTGTAAGCTTTTTTTACTGATACACTATAGACTGTTCCAAATCAATTCAGCATGTAATTTTCTTTAGCTTTGCAAAATTAGTGCCTTTGATCCAGCAAATATTTATATGCACGTATTACTTGCTGGGACAGTCTCCTGTATTGAACGTAGCAAAGTCCTGTTCACTGGTCCCTAGGCAACCACTAGAACAAACTAATTAGTAACTACAAATTCACACATATCCATCAAAATAAGATCCAGATTAATTTTATGTTGCCTCAGTATCTTCTGTGCTTGAAAATTAGCATCTAAACTTTCCAGAAACAAATGATACTAATTTACAGATTGGTTTTAAAAGTAAGTATAGAAAGGGTCTGATCATGACATTCCACAAAAAAAAAAAAAAAAAAAAAAGTAGTAAAATAGATAGAATATTTGAGCATGAACAAGAAATAAAATCAGATCCTGTCCCAGATCCTGTCCTGGATGGAGTTGGGAAGGTTGGCTCTGGATCTGAAATCTGCTATACAAGCAATCCCGGAGGGGGGCAGACAGACTAATGTGCCTCCCTCATCAGCTTCTGTGTCAGCTACAGCTGACTCTATTTACTTTTAGCCCAGAGGAGGAACTGGGAGCAGAAAGAAAAGAAAAAAACCTTCATTGATATTCACAATGATGTCTTACATGTCCAGCATTATTTTTGTCCAAGGGAATTCTTTCAGAAAACGGGAGAAAACAAGTGATTAGGTGGAAGAATGGCCGTCAGAAGTGAAGAAAGGACCCTGTTGTGGAGGAAGGGGCTGTATTGCTCTGTGTATTAAAGTACCATGAATCATTTTGATTACTGTGTGTATATTTGGTAACAGAAAAGTAAGGTGGACTCAGTCTGGGCACTGTGAAAAAATGGAATTTTTACCTCAACTAAGCTAAATGCCAGATTAGACATCTCTAATGATGAAGGCAGACTGGTTGAAACTGCAGCTGGCAAGTAACAGTTCCCTCACCCTGATGGTGAAAGAAGGATAAAATCCCTCCTTGTCCCCACTTCCACGCAAAATAAATGATATCCCGAACCTGCTCCAGCCCAGTGAGCTGTGCTGAGGGTAGGTGTTCACCAGGGCTGAAAATACAGCCGCTGAGCTTCGTAAAGAGAGAAATCATCCCCTGGTGTCTGCCCGGCTGGGTTGGCGATGTCGGCGTTTCCCAAGCACGGAGGACGAACCCCCACATCCCCAGCCATCGGGGCCCAGGGCCGTGGGCAGGCAGGAAGGAGCCCTGCCAGCTGGCTGCCTGCTGCGGGTTTCCAGCAGTGAGAAACTGCTCTGCCTGCATCGCTGCCCAGGGCCCCTTTCACATTTCGATTGATTCCTTCTCACCAGGGTTGAGAACCTGCCTGGGAGAGGAGGAGGAGAAGCCACTTTATCTGTGTTCGGCCGCTCTGGATGCAAAGCACACTTGCATTTTTCAAGCCCTGTCATTTGGAAGGAAAATTTGCAGGTATTCTCTCCTCATTTACACATAGGCAGAGTTTCTCCCTGGCTGACAGAGCTCAATTTTGGCTCCAAGCATGGCATTTACACTGGCGTGAATCATGTCCAAGAAGGCACGACTCACAGGAAACTTCTAATTGACCAAGATGTGATTCATTAGTAGGCTTGCACTGTCTGAATTAAAACAGCATTACAAAAAAAAAAAATCACTGAAACCCCCAGGCTGTCTGGCAAGCAAGTGTCCCCGTAACCCTGACGTGCTGGTGGGGGACGGCCAGTGCTTCTTGCAGGCTGCCGCGGTGCTGGAGCTGCTGCAGCCCCTCAGGTGCAGAGCTGGGCTCTGCCGATGATGCAGCTCGAGCTGGGTCCAGCTGAACCATCCTCCCTCAAGGGCTCTCCAGATGCAGCCGCTTGGTTTTTGGCAGTGGCTTTGCACAGGCCAGAAACAGCCCTTCTCTGGGAGCATGGAGGCAGAGGGAATGAGGACTGGGGCAGGAAGGAGTGCGGTGAGGGAGGAACAATGACCAAGGAGCCTCCGATTTCCTCAAATTAATCATAGAATCGTAGAATGGTTTGGGTTGGAAGGGACCTTTAAAGGCCATCCAGTCCAACCCCCCTACAATGAGCAGGGACATCTTCAACGCGATCAGGTTGCTCAGAGCCCCATCCAGCCTGACCTTGAATGTTTCCAGGGATGGGGCATCTACCACCGCTCTGGGCAACCTGGTCCAGTGTTTCATCACCCTCATCATAAAAAGTTTCTTCCTTATATCTAGTCTGAAGCAACCCTCTTTTAGTTTAAAAACACTACCCCTTGCCCTGTCGCAACAGGCCCTGTTAAAAAGTTTGTCCCCATCTCTCTTATAAGCCCCCTTTAAGTACTGAAAGGCCACAATAAGGTCTCCCCGGAGCCTTCTCTTCTCCAGGCTGAACAACCCCAACTCTCAGTTGCCTTAAACACAGAGCATCCACTCCAGAAGCGTGGAGCAGAGATCTGGGAGGATTTCAGGCAGTGGGAAGGATGGACCTCAGAGGGAACCCCAACTCCTGCCTTCAAATTAAAGGCTGGAGTGAAGCTTGTTGTAACTTATCTCTGCCTTGGCAAAACCCTCCACTCGTCCAGGGCCTGCTGTGAGGTGGATCGCTTTCCCAGTCTATTCCTCTTCTTGTCTATTCAATACAAACTCATGAATTTGGGTGCATGGCCCCAGACTGTGGCCTGGTGGATATCCCACCACTGCTTCACCAGCCAGCACTGGAGGAGGGTCCCCTGCATGCATCTGCCTGAGCACTGGCAAAACGAAACATGCAGAGGCAACTGGAAAGCCAGGCAAGTGATGGGGTCGGTCAGGGAAAAGATTTCAGCCCACCAAGCGTGAGCACGGGAGTGGCCACCCACCCCTCACTTGGGTTGTGCCATACTTGGTCCACCTGATAATGCCTAGCAAGCTCAACCCTCTATCCAGCTGTAGAGGGGAACAGATACACTTCCAGGAGAGGGACTTTGTGGAGTTGGGCTTTCCAGATTCGCAGGCACCGAGATGGCAAAATGCAATGGTTGGAAACTAGACAAATAGCGAGCCCTGGCAGTGCTCAGATCAGCGCTGGGTGTTTTTCTAGCCCAGAGAGGGATTAGTCCAGAGCAGTCCTATGTGTCAGAGAGGAGACACAAGCGCCCTTTCAGCCATGGTGAACTTTATCAGGTTTTCAGTAGGAAAAAAAGATTATCTGCTCACAACAGCAGCCTTGTGAGGCTGCACATGTCCTCACCGCTTCAGGCAAACAGAAGTGGCAGGGCTTTTTCCTATCTTTTGTATGTGCAGCCGCTATTTAATGTAAATGTACTTACCAGAAATCGAATAACTCCCACACGAGTAATTTTATACCCATCCAACATTTGAATTATGAATGCAATAATCTGCAGCACCACAAGTTACAAGGCAAGGCTAGAATTCCCGAGGCAAGAAAAGTCTATTTTTAGACTTTTCAAGCTGAAGTTTTTACTAGATGTAGAAATCTGCTTCCTTCTGCTGCCTCGGGTGTTAATTTGCATTAAAAGTTTCAGGGCTTTGGTTTTCAGACTTTTGGGTGGTGCCTGGTCGAACACCAGCAAAACAAACCAGCAGCTTTCTGCCACCCATAAGAGTGCAAGAAGGAACCCCCTGCGCCTGGCTCTGCATCTCTGCCCGGGTAATTGATTGCCTAATGGGGTTACTCTGAGACCACAGAGGAATGATGAAATTGGTTGTTTCCCTTGATGCCATCCTCCGGCTGGGATGTAACCTGGCTCAGGACCTCTGTATGTCTTCCTCGAGTAGGGGCTGTGCTAACCCTTGACGAATCGTTCCAGTTTTAGTTTGTGTAGCTGGCAGCAGTTGTACAATGCTGCTGTCCAGAGATTTCAGAAAAGATGCTCCTGACTCATATTTGCAAATGCCATTTAAATGCATGAGTTATTTTCTTCTCTTTTTTTAAAAAAAATTTTTTTTTCATATTGCAGGGACTTGGTGTTTTACTTGTTGCTGTTCTTCTGTGCGTGGTACCCAGGAGAGACCAAAACATGGTGCAAACCTCTCGTTACTCCCTTGTGCGTGGCAGTAGCAGAAAATAAATGAGAGAGAGAAAAGGATCAGATACACCACAATAACCAGAAGTTCCTTCCTGCTGGGCCTCACGAGGGGCCTGTGTCATCCAGGGCACGGAAGAAGCACTGGTTCAGGATGAGCAGCTCAGGGGTGGATCACTTTTTGCATCACATAAAGGTTTTTATCAGCACGGCGGATAATAACTGGTTGGCAAGATGTGATGCTCCTTCCAAATCACGACTGTAGGGTAGTGCCTTCCATGCCAAGCTCTGTCTGGGTGAGAAATCTCAGCCCTGGCACTCTCTTCTCCAGACAAATCACCCCATTGCCATTTCTTAATCAAATGCTGCCAAAATGGGAGAGCTAGTGCCAGCTCCTCTGCCCGAACCCAGCTCTGGCCTCTTGGTGGCAAGAGGTAAGCACCATTATTCTGACTCTGAATATCATCTATGGACCATGTACAGAAACAGATGCTAAATCTCTGTAGGAGCCCAGGTTCCCCAATACCCCATGAAAGGCTCTAGCAGAGTCGATGGACCTTAACTGCCTCCCCTCTGCAAAGCAATGCACTGCTTTCCCTGATGTCATCAGGCTTTGGTTGTGCTTGGGGGAAAAAAAAAAAAAAAAGATTGTGACAAATGGAGATGCAATTCTTTTAAAATGTTGTCTTTTTTTGAGAAGTAGCAGCAACAAAAATTACGTGAAGATGAAAGAGAAAGGAGGCTGTACTAAGGGACAACTCAAAAATAAGATGGGGCAGTTGCTGAGCAACACTCCAATGCAAAGTATTGCTATTTTCTGGTATCTCCCTCATCTGTACAGGAGGGATGGTGTCTAGTATTAGTGAAAGAAAAAGTCCGTGTGATTGCCTGAGCACAACCAGATCTAAGGTCTTTGCAAACAGCTCTTATCAATCAACCTCAAGCCATTGATCTTACATCTAAAGTACTTATTGAAAAATAAAATACGTTTTTTTGATCTAATCAACTATTAATGGTTATTTTCTTCCTTTTTGAGGCTGGGTAAATAAAATTCTTCCATCAGAACTTGCTTAATAATTATTCTGGACACACAGTGGACCAAATCCTGAATGCGAAGCAAAGTGCTGATGCAGAAACCAAAGGCTGATTTCTTTTTCTGTGGTCTTCTTTTTTTGTTGGAATAGCTATTCTTTAACCAGGTGTTCACACAATTTGGTGCACAATGCTAGACACAAACCCGTGATCAGGGTATTGCCTGTAATCTGCCTAGACCTGCAAAGCACAGGTGCCACGGGGATCTGCCTGCTTCGAGGTGGTACCCAAGGATTTTACCTTTCTCCTCCCACAGCTGGTTCATCCCTGTCCTGCTTTTGTGTGGCTGTTCACACTTGCTTCCAGATGCAAAAATGCTTTTGTCCTCTGAGGAGGGGCAGCGAGTATGCATCCGTGGGGACCCTCCAGCATCAAGGTGGCACTGACACTGTCAGCTGGTGCATGGCCTCGGGAAGGGCCCAGGCGGGGTGGATGCCATGAGAACTCCATAGCAGGGCTGGGACCTAAGTCAGGTCGTCACCATCCTTCGCTCCTGCTGGGGACTCTGGGGAGGAGGTGTTTAGATCCTTGACAGCCACAGAGATATCTTGCTTCATCCCTTTCTTGTCACAGAAGCAAATAAACTTGAGGCTCCAAAAAGTGAGGAATTAGCAAGACTGCCTTGGGGCTGATGCAGATGAGCCAGGCAGGGAAGCAGGTCTGTGTGTTCAGGTCTCTGCCAACATACACCTGCAGTACAAGGCCATGGCCCACCGCTTGCAATCCCTTATCGCAGATGGAGCAACACAAGGGAGAAGCCCAGAGCTCTCCTGGTCTCCACCCCAACCCGCAGAAATGAGGGGACCCCACTTTTCCACCACCGTCTCCAGCGGGGCAGGATGGAGATGGGACTCAACACCACGCCGTGCACCCCACTGGGAAGGGTCCCTGCGAGCATCCTGGGAGCAGGGTCAGCCACAGGATCGGGGACTGGCCGAGACCCCACGCGACGCTTCTTCCCAGGGGACGGACCTGAGGCAAAACAGATGCTTGACTCACACCGCCATCGATGCGGCAGGGCTTGCCCTGCTATTTCCCAGTGTTTTTTTTAAAAATACCCTTTTGAAAGCGGCGCAGCCGGCTCAGCTCTGCCTCTTGGAGGTTGGCAGGCTGCCACTCTTTAATTAAGTCTGCTGTCACGTCTAACACTGGTGGCAGCATTTCAGGGCAGCAGCGTGGAGGCTGTGGGAATTGGTGCAGGAGATCAGGTGGCTGCGGAGCTGTGTGATGATTTTGACGTTCAGGCTAATATGCCAGAGTAATAATGTCAATATTATCACCCTCGCTGTTCAGATCATCTGGTGAGCACAGATCTGGCCAGGTCATGGAAAAATTCCTCTGCCTGCAGGGAAGAGGGCAGCCAGGAGCAGAGAGCATTGGTTTGAAACCCAGCTCCTCACTTCATGGCCCAAACTGTGGGGAAAAGTGCTGCCAGAGCCCTCTCTAAAGTCCCCTGGTACCCAGGTGAGTGCCCGCAGCGTGGAGCCAGCTCAGCAGGCTCGAAGCCACGCTCACCTGTGCCCCGTGCCCACGGGCAACCCGCACGTCAGGGGCTGCCGCTAATCCGTGCCCAGCTGAGCTGGGCCTGAGCTGAGCTTCCAGCCCAGGCAAAAGGAGCAGGGACTGAGGGAGCTTTAACTTTAGCATCTCTCATTATGCTGGAAAGCAGACCGCAGGTGAAGTTTGGGCAGGTTTGCCTCCACTTCTGGTTGTTCTGCATGCAGCAGCTCAGATTCATGTGGTTTCACATGCACATTGATAAAATTAGAGTCTGTGACCAGGTGCATTTCACTGTTACAGAGCCTCTTTCTTGCAAGATGCAGTGTTATTCTGGTGCATTCTTCAACCTCACTCACCCTCCGCCTCCCGGGTGTAGAGGTCTGTTCCTCTCCCGTCAACCCATCCGCTGCGGTTGTGCAACCCCAGGATTGCATTTTTATGCTGGTGTGCAATGACCACACACAGGAGACGGTGACGAGGCACAGCAAAGCGTGTGCCCACCCCAAACCCAGGTTTCCAGTAGCCACCGCGCCACAACTCCCTGTCCCTGCTGTCAGCCGTGTCCTGCAAAGAGTGTGAAAGCTGAAGTGGATGCTTTGGAAAATCAGCCTCACATTGCAAAATGCTTTGGGATCTTGACTGGGATGTGGGAGTCTGCCACCACCAAGTGATCAGCAGAAAGGAGAGGAGAGAAAAGCCTGCTCAAGGCGGCACTTGTGTAACTGCGGACTGGTGCGCAGCACCCTGCGATTTGTATTCTGCCTCTTGATCTTCATCAGCTGCACCCCGCTGCCCTGGAGAAGCTAATCGCTCCCTTGTCCCCACAAGGCAGGCTGATTTGATCTGCTCTGCTTGCAGATAATGCCATAGACAGAGCGGTGTTGCAATTAAATATTTTCCCCGCTCTATGCTAATGAGAAGCAGGAAGAGCTATGAGAATGCACAATGGCAGATAATTACAGGCAAGTAATTACAGACACAATCCCCTCTCCTCCTTGTCCCCACACTGCTTTTTCCACTGCTCCACACTTGCCATCAGCCCGGCACAGCGACCAGAGCTGTGAAGATGATGAGCAGAGCAACAGAAAAGCTCTTTGACACACATCCCCTGAAGCTCCATCAGCCCCGAGCATCTCTTCGCGGCGTGCTTCTGCAGGACTGCATGGCCAGGGCAGGGGGGGGAGGCTGACTTCAGCTCATCTGAACTGCTAAAATTAGTACCGTTTAAAACATAGATGAATCTTAATTGTGATAATTGAATTAAAGGAATATTATGGAATATTTCCTGCTTGTTTTCAAGAGGGCCTGTAACTTGCTAAAACTTTTTGAAATCCAGCTGCTGTAAATAGCGACCCAGGCACTTTCCCAATGACTTTCATTTCTTGCTCAATAGCGAGTACCTGTTCAGGAACTGGTTTGCAAAATACTGCGCACTTTGCACAATTAATTTGGATGTGAAAGCCTGCCAGTGTGTGCCAACGCTCAAAAAAGGGCTGTGACAGGCTGCGGAGATCCCAGGTATAACATCAATACATGCAAGCTTGGACAGGATTGCTTTGAAACTGGGGTTCCTTTGCCCCGTACTGTTTCGCTCTGCACAAATACAACTCTAGATGACTGGCTTGTCTAGGAGCCAAAGCAGCTCCAGGAACGTAGATTTGGACTTGGAAGGGGAGGACAGTAGATAGCAGCACAGGCAAAAACATCCCGAGCATCGTTGCAGCTTTGCCTGCGGTGAGCTGATGCTTCCTAAATGCTTTGTCTTCCTCCTGTCACCGTGTCCCTTTTAATCTCTCTTTCCCATGCTGTTGCAGTCAGATGCCTGACATACTCTCTGTTAGTCTCTACTGCCTTATCATGAACATCAAAAGGAAGCCTGAAAAGATGAGGAATCAGAGATCAGGACCTAGAACAATAGCTGATAGAAGAGAATATATTAGGCACACCGAGGCTCAATATGAAATACATTTTCTCTCTGCCTTTGTTAGACAGATCTAAGAGCAGGCTTGGCATTGTCACGAGCAGCCAGAGATGGGGTTGAGACAGGGGATTTTATGAGAAAAGCCAGGAGTCAGGGAAAATCTTTATACGGATGAAGGTCTTTCCAAATTAGTCCGATCTGGAGGGTGTGGACAGTCTGGGGTCAGGCTTTGGAAGGCAACAGGCAGGTGGGGGAGCAGCACCCGTCCCTCTATGAGCAAACTTCTAACTGGGGGACCGAGCAGAACGCAGCCTCTTCAAACACAGAAAAGAACGGTCATGGAGGGTCTTGATGAATGAGAGTGCTGTCCGTAGGACCTGGACAGATGCCGCTGCATCATTTCACAGGAGCCACTGGAAAGAATAACAATAAGCTTCAGTCTCTCTTGGCCAGACACTGCCCAGAAACCTGGAGACACCAGGCTTCATCATCAGGGGCTTTGCAGGAGTCAAATGGTCAAATAAACAAGTTAAAGCTAGCTAGACTGCTGATTTTCCTAATCTCAGCAATAAAGATCTTGTTTGCCTTCTGCTCTTCAGAGAAATACCTTTCTTTCTATGCTGTGTTTCTTTTACAACTGCATATGCTTGAGGACCAAGTACCAGACAGTGAACCCAAGCTTTGACTTACAAAAATCCCTCAAATATTGTGCCTGAAGGACCCTCCAGCTTGTAAGACCGTGAGCACCTGATAGGAGTGTTTGGGGGTAGCTTCTGCTCTCAGCTACGCTGGCATGACTCTGAAGAAACTCTCTTGGTTCAACCAAGTTGTGTAGAGACAAGGGCAAAGTTGTCTTCACATTTCTGCTTGGAGATGATCCGGTAGAACGAGGGCTACCTTGTCCTCCCTGATGCAAACAATGAATTAATGCGGTTGTGTCTTTGTAAGGGAGAAGTGAATTGGGCCCACGTTGAGCGGCAGTAATGAATTAAACTGAATTAAATTTTGATACATATTAGAGATATGTTAGTTACTATATAAAGTAATATGCTTAATTAGCCCAGGAAGTCTGTTAAATATTACATGAGGTTACTGATGAGTTCCCCACCTCCAGGCCCCCGCGGGCCAGCGGGAAGCGAGGGAGATGACATTTGTACGTCTTCTCCCACGAGAACCTGGTGGTAGCTCTGAAGAAAACCATGGACTCCATAAGTGCACTTAAACTCTAGCCCTCTAATTGCTTACTGTCATGAAGTTTTACAAAGTTTGATGAAGCGTATAAGGAGCACACTGTGGTGCAGCTTGCACCAAAGCCCAGCGAAACCCAGCTCATTTCTCTACAGCTGCTCCGTTTTCCCATCTGCCTGGGAGCAGCACTGGCTTCAGTGAGAAATTGTTTAGTCCTTCCCAAATGTCCTCAACGTCATTCCTAACCTACACCACTTACTGCCATTAAAAGTATTAGGAACGAAGCCCAGCCCTGCTTCTTTAAACCGTCCCCTGATGGAGTACCAAGTTTAACTGATACTTTTTCAACAGAGCTTTAACATTTACTCCTCCAAGTGGCAAAATGCTTCCAGCGTCACTGGTAGCAGCTGTATACGGATAACATGTCTCGTTATTCAGGCCCTGCTGTCTCTCTCTGAAAACATTATTGGTCTTAACAGCAGCTGCCAACTCGGTCCAAGCTGACAGATGCAGGATGACTTTTGCTTTTATTCCCCTTGTGCTCTGAAATTTTCATTTCAAAATGCAATATTGAATTGGCCTTGACAAGAACCAGGTGTTAGTTCTGATCAGACAGTTACTTCATTACTAACCGTATTACTCATCCTGCTCTGCTGTGTTTTCCTCCCCCAGAGTCGCTACACTCAGCATTTTCATGCTCACAAAACTGCAATTGGTTTGCCCAAGACTTGAAATGTGACTTTCTTTGATGACAAGGTGATTTGTAATTTTAAGAAGTTAGTTCTCAAGAAGTCAAAAACCAGCCATGGTAGTTTGGGACAGGTCCAACTACGAACAGTCTCCCTGTGCTAAAGGATACATTTTTGGCCATTTGGGGAGTTTGATTTGCAGGTTACAGCTACAGCTGGGAATGGAGAGAGAGAAGGAAGGAGAGGAAAGAAGGAAGGAAAAGAAAGAAGTGAAAAGGTGTAGGACTTTTTCTGAACACAGATGGACACAGACCATGCCCAGGCTGGGTGCAATTCCCCTCCAGCATCTGCGGTCCTTCTCAGGGACGCGGTGGCTTTGGTGCCGTTGGTGCCGTGCAGTACGGCTCTCAGCACGTGCTGCTTTGAGAGCAGAGATCCTCGTGATCTTCCTGTCTTTTTGAAAGCTGGTTCACACGGTATTTCTTAGCATTTTTGAGGACTATTCTTGTCATCATTGTTTTTATCCAACATCAAAATTGCTTAATTAAGTCCCTTGCAGTATGGTAAGGAAAAGACCTTCTGCCACCAGCAGAAGCCGTTTTGACATCTGGCTGAACAGCAGGATGAAACTCACCCAAGAACTGATTTCATGATGTCCCATCCAGGTCTGGATTGCCATGCTCTTTTTCAGTCCTAATATTTCCTCAAGTTTGACAGACAAGTTGTTGTTGGGTTTGGTTTTAAAAGAGAAATACATATCAAAGAGTAGCATTTCACTGGAAAGGCATCTTTAGAATGGGAAATGCTCCCTTGGCAGCTTCTGTGTCCTATCCTCTGATGCTACATCTGAAAAATTCATACTGAGTGTTGGCTTCCCCAGTTGTGCAGTAGCTGGTGGTCTGGCAAAGCAGGAGCTCAAGGGCTCCTCCGGAGATGTCGTCCTCAGCCGCTCTGGGATCTCTTTTCTCTACCACACTGCCCTTACCCTCACCTACATGTGCTGGAAACTTGTGAGGGGATCTCAAAAAAGGGAATTTTCCAAGCTGAATAAACATTTCCAACGATGAAAGGCAGAAGAAAAGGAAATCAAACAAAGGGACAGATTTCATAGTGACAGATACTTGTGTGAATGCCAGAGCACTTTCAACCCTCATCAGTAAAGACATGAATACAAAGAGGTGTTTTAATCATCTCTTTCTTTAAAGTTTGTTTCACAGACAAGCTGGCTCCATGGGACAGAAATAAGCGATGGAAAAACTACAATTCATGCCTAGCAATACCAGCATCTCTCCTGGAGGTCTGGAGCTTGCACTGCCTCCAGCCCTGCGCATCCTCACTGCCTTCTGGAAGAGCAAACTCCTCGGGGTGGAAGCTCTGCCTCCGTGGAAGTGCAAAGACAGGCACACGTCACCGAGGAGGTGTCAAGAAAGCTCTCATTTCCCCATCAAATGTTGCTGATGCTAGTGTGCTTTCCGATTTCCGTAACTCTCGATTTTGGGACACAGCCGTCCTCCCCGCTTAATTGCAATGATGCGTATCGAAACCTGTACCAAAGTACAAATTCCTCCGTGGGAGGGTGGGATGAGGCTGATCAACATCCAGGGGATGTTCCTTCTGTCTCTACAGATGATAAATAACCCCCTCATCATTAGCACCTAATTTACCAATTTTATTTGATTTGCTCCAGGAGAAACAGGAGCTTCCATCTCTCCACTCCGTGAAGAAGCAAGCGATAGCAATGCCCAGACGGGCACACGTGTGTGCCCCGGGGCGGCCGAGCTCACCCGCGGGTGGGCTGCTTCGCCCACACACCTGTGCCCTGCGATGGGGGCATTTCTACTGATGTCGAAGCACTGTATGATTCCTGAGCTGGAGCCAAGCACATCAGTGCGAGCACTGAATTATAGATGTGCCTGGAGTAGAGGGGCAGCAAATTTTTGAACCTTTTCAGCCATCTGCTGCCTCATGGAGTCGGGGGTATCTGCACATAGAATTTGGCTGCAACCATCTCAGTTGGTTTGGACTGGGATGTATGTGAAAATGATTTCAGATCATGTATTCTCCGAGACAAACTGCAGGAAAACAGTGTGTATTCAATATAAATTTGGTTTTGTTTTAATGACTCAGGCATGATTATCACTTTGGCATTTGTAGAAGATCGCAGCCTCTGAAGATAGGAGATGTTGTCAATTATTTATAGCAATATTTAATCAACGACCTAAAAAGGAATATCCTCCTAGCTGCAGGTTTGTTGTATAGAAGAGCTATCTGTGGGCAAGATGGTGCCATCTTTAAGAAATTCTTTAGTACACTCTTCAAAGCTAAAAAGACGTTTCATGGAATAAAAAGTGGATCAGATAAAAATAACAAAGCAAGCCAACAAAGTAATCTCATCACAGAGATACTGACATGGCTCCCGGAGCAGGGAGCAATCCAGTTCCTTGCATCTGGATTTCTTTGTTCATTAGGAAGATAAGGAGCATCTAACAAAATCGAAGAACCTGATCAAGCATCTAACAAAATCTCAGCATCTCTACAGCACTCCTAAGAATCTGAAAACAGGTTCTGTAGCGTAGTTCTCCAAATTCAGTGTTTTGGCATACGTCCTCTTAGGATCTTCATTGCAAATAAATGCATGAGGTAACCAGAGATGGTGGTCCAAGACAAAACAGATGCATGTATAACAGGCTCTGATTTGACATGGACTATAGCATATGCCTTGTAGCCCAAGGAATCCCTCAAGTGTTACAGTGAAAACATCTTGAACTGGGTGTTTAATAAAACCATAGTGTTTTTATAACAGGGGAATTATTGAGATTTGATAAAACTACAGGATGCTAAATTTTAGAAAGAAGGAGAATTAAACCTGGCCTAGAAGAAGGTGCCCCACTGGGAAGAGTGGATCCCAGCACTGTGTCTTCAGTGGCCAGCATCATCAGTCCACATGGAAACTTTATTTGTTTGGACGTAAGTTCTTGGAGAAGACAGAGCTTCTCTGTACCTCCTCTGTCCAGCTTGTAAATCTATGTGCAGTTCTACAAGTCACAGGAGAAAACATAAATGAGAGGCTGAACAGAGGAAATATATCTGTGCAAAAGGAAACTCCAAATTGGTCCCTCTAGGACCTCCAAACTAAATTAATAAACAGAGACAGAAGCAAGTGGCACTAAGCCACAGGCATACAAAGCACGTACAAAACACCCCATGAGTCAGACCGACGGCTGTTTCCCCACAGTAACCAGTACCAAGCAAAGCGGCGATGGTCACCAGCAAGGCTTAGCAAAGCCACCAGCAGTTGGTGGTCCTCAGGCACTGCTCTGTGATGGGGCAATACACAGACTTTGCAGTGCCCAAAATCCAGGAGAGGGCCAACTGCTTGAGCTTTTATATCCAAAACTCGAGTTCCCTCAACACCAGGAGGCTGCAGAAGCTCTTTGTCTCTTAGGCTGAAGACTTCACATCACAGCCACCTTACGAGAGGGTTACTCACTTCTTACTCACTCTCTGCTTGAATGCAAAAAAACTTTCAAGTGCAGACCTCTCTTCCAGTACAAAGCAGCCTTAAAAAAGCCACATATTACCCTTGCCTCTTTTTAAAGATATAGCAGTTCTGCAGAATTCAACTTCAAGCTAAATGCTCCTCAAAAATAAATGAGGGAAGGAAGCAGAGAGGGGAAGAGACCTCCCAGCTCCTTGCTCAGGAGCCCCCCAGGAGAGGAATTGCTTTGCAGGCAGTGGCAGCAGGGGCTGCCCCAAGCTCTTCACCCTTCCTGGGGGCTTCCAGGGCTTCCCTGCTCCTGTAGCTGAACGGCGAGTGTGCGTTCAGGAAACACTGAATTACCTGAGCTCCCAGGCCGAGAGCTGCGGCTCTCCCAGCGCCTCGCTGCAGCCAGCTGGGACCTCCCGGCAGCGGGGCAGGAGCCCTCGAGAACGGGTTCGGGAGGGAGCTCTGGGCTGGGACCTCGGCATCTGCCATCCCCAGCCCCTGCTTCTCAGTCGCAACCTTAGAATAAACAGAAACCAGGCTCGGGAGAGCTTGTGGCTGAGCTATAGCTCTGACCCTCCAGAAAGGTCCCATTTTGGTGCTTGTATCTACACAAGGATTAAGCAGGATTCAGGCTCTGAGGCTGCAGAAACTTCCTAGCCCAGAAAAGCACCCCATAGCCTGACTGCAGGGTGATCAATACACCCTATATGAACATATATAAGCACTTATGAACATATGGGATCTCTACATGTGGCATATGTACTGCGTGAGCCAGGTCAAAACGTTAGCTATCATACCATCTGCTTGCATGTCTGTATGTAATCTGCCTTAACCACCCTTTCTAGGTTGGGTGATTTCCTTTGGTTTATTACCAAGATAGCTTGTTTCCTGAAATATATTACAAATATATTTGTCCTTCTGCTGAAGCAAGAGAGAAACATCAGGACCAGGAAAACTATAGCCTGCTAAGCTCTGTCATCTCTTATCTAATACTCCTGGCAAATTACTCTGGATGAACAATAGTTGAGATTTGTCCACGTTACATTTTGCAAATCACTTTATAAATTACCTGGAGTACAAAGTACGGTTTCTGCTTTCTATCTGGATGCTGAAAACTCTGAATAATGAATGACAGCTAACAAACAGCAAACAACTCCTAGTGATAACGCTGCAACATGCACACAATAATTTGGAATTTATAAACATTTCAATGAATAGCAATGATTGTCTGAATAGCTTGAGATTACAAATAACACCAGATCACAAAGAGTCACAGAATGAAAGCGGTCTGTGGGTTCATTAAACATCACAGAGAAAAAAAAGCCCTTTCTCCATCACGTCTGAGATGACACGCACAAAAGTCAGGTCCTCTCTGCTGCGGCCGTGCTGCAGCTGCACAGCCAGGCTGCTCACCGCCCCGCTGGGAATTCAGTTGGGTGCGTTGTTAAATCGGATCTTCCTCAAAGCAGCCACGCACAAAGTTCTTCGAAGCCTCGCATGGGCACACGGCCATCATCCCACCGACCAGGAGTTACTCGCACACGCAGCATCCTCTGCTCTCCCACCCGCGGCTCCCACGAGCCCACAGTGACATCCTCCGTCGCGACGCGGCAGCGGCCGGGCGC
>NW_009637143.1:0-1495 GCF_000690535.1 Cariama cristata | reverse complement strand
GGGAGTGGCTGGGGGACAGTCGGCTCCCTGAGGAAGGGGACACACGGGGTCAGGCAGCTGCGGGCCTGCGTGGCTGCCTGCCCCTCAGGCACAGCCTGCCTGGCCTGACCCTGCACAGCACCTGGAAAAAGAAAGCCCGGATCTAAACATGGAGCCAGCATGTCATCTCAGTGCTGGGCAAGTTAAGGAACAGGGTGAGGCTGGTCCTTCCTGGAGGTCACGCTTTGGTGGGTCCCACCGAAGGCCACCCCTGCGGGAGCGCTCGGCAGGCTCCGTCCCTGTGCTGCACTCAGAGGTGCTCTCACCTCCCGGCTCTGCTGGTTGCAAAGGATTTGCCGTGATTTAAGAGCCCTTTCCGCCTCTCCCAGCAGGGTCAGCATCTGCTATCAAGACAGCGGCCATGGCTCTGCAAGGCTGTAACAGTCCCTGATGTGAAAATAGCTTTTGGAGTAATCAGAAGGCTGCAAATCCCCCGGGCATTAGCTTCATGCATGTTTCTGGGTTTGTACAATTTTCTTGCTTTGCTGTTTTGATCTCTGCTTTTCAAAGACACACACAACTTATCAGACTTCCCCAGAAAGAAAGGTGCTCGGCCAGGGTCTCCAGCCAGTATCCTTCTCTGGTTTCCAGTGTTGCTGCGCTGCATGTCCCCATGCCGTTCTCCAGAGGTGGTGACTGTGGTGAGCTGATCCTACCCCGGTGACACAACACCCATGAAGACGCTTCCAACCCCGTGGTCTGGAGCAGGCACTGAGCACAGGGGTTTGACAGTGCTAGGTAACTTCATTCTGGAGTATTACCAACTGAAGAAAGTATTCCAAAAAAAGTTACTCTCTTTAGCTATGAAAAGCTAAACAAGTGGAGGGAGGAGGGAGCGTTAACCATCCCCCTGGGGTTGGGGACTGTGGGAAGGACTCCTTGGTTTGCAGACCAAGTGGCATGGCCACTGGGCAAAGAGTTGCCTGTTCCCAGGCAGCATTACCTCTTCCTCCTGCTGCCAGCGAGGGGCACGGTCAAGGGCATCACCCTCTCTCCTTCCCCTGACCAGGGAGCACTCCTGGCTGACCTCTGATTGAAAGACAAGTTAAGCCTTGACCTCCCCTCCTCTCCATTGAGGCGGAGACCCCGAGACAGGAACCACAAGCACTCCCCGTGGCCTCTGCCTTGGGCAGGGGGATGCTTTGGGGAGATGCAGGAATGTTCCTGTGGGGAATGCCAGGATACTGTGGGAGAATTCAAGGATGCTCCCATGTTGAGGTGGGAAGGAGGAATGTAGGGATGTTCTAGGGAGGTGCAGGGATGCTCTGGGGTAATGCAAAGATGCTCCTGGGTTGAGAGGGGAAGGGGGAACGTAGGGATGCTCGAGAGAGATTCAGGGATGCTCTGGAGGGATGCAGGGATGCTCTGGGAGGTTCGAGGTTGCTCTGGGGGGACGCAGGGATGCTCAGGGCCGGAGTGCCGGTCCCACCGGCCGCAGGACAGCGCGGGGCTGCGG
>NW_009637142.1:0-1130 GCF_000690535.1 Cariama cristata | reverse complement strand
GGGGGATTTTTTTGTTCCCCACCCCTATCATCCAGCTCAGAGGGTTGGCTGCCTCGAGGATAACTGATCTGGCTATTGAAGACTGAGGCAAAGGCGGCATTAAGTACCTCTGCCTTTTCCTCATCCTTGCTGGCAACGTTCCCCTCTTCATCCAGTAAAGGGGGGAGATTCTCTTTGGTCTTCCTTTTGTCGTTAACATATTTGTAAAAACATTTTTTACTGTCTCTTATGACTGTGGCCAGAGTGAGTTCAAGCTGGGCTTTTGTCTTTCTAATTTTCTCTCTGCAAGCCTTAACAATGTCTCTGTATTCTTCAGATTAATGATTTCATTAATCAAAACCCACCAAGATAGAGAGCTGCAGGAGAAAGGTTAGATCTCCCTACAGATGATCCACATCTCCTTTATATTCTGATTTACAATCCAGGGAACTGATAATCAGGAGGACATGGAGCAACCAATTACCAGTGAAAACTGAGGCAGGGAGAGAAATAGATTTTCCTGTGAAAAGACAGTGTATTCATCAGCTTCCTGACATACTGCTGTTATACTCCGGCTTACAGTCATCATATTCTTGTTGAATTAGGGTATCTAACATTGTGCCCAGATTACTTCCACTGAAAACAGCTAACAGCCTTCTCAGTGAACTAATTCATTAAAAACACTCTGATGGTATTTTGGGTAGTTACATTACTGTCTGGCATTTTTGTTACATATAAAAACACGCCACCTACCATCATCTTCTGCATCCCCAAACTGAGAATAATCAACAATCTTCTTGTTCCTGTGGCAAAAAACATACCCTATTAATCCTTTCAGATCGAGCATCTTGACTTGCTAACACTTTATTTTTGGCTAAATCATGCTTTACAAGAAAAAATCAACACATGTTCAAACGTATGCATAACCTGTGCTACTGTATACAATACGGTTATTAGGAATAGCTTCTAGATTTTTAAAAAATCTTAAAATAACAGTGCTTTTTGTTGTTCTCGTTGTGGGAGCATTGTCTTCTACTTGTGTACACACCGCCTCAGAGCTGCTCCTGCGCAACGGAAATTATTTCTCTCCTGGGTCGCTTTTAGACACTTGCAATGTGCTTTCCGTGCACCTTCTAGGCTCCTTCCTCGGT
>NW_009637141.1:29666-37617 GCF_000690535.1 Cariama cristata | reverse complement strand
TATAAACTTATTATATTTTATTTATATAAAATATACCAGATACATCACTGTATAGTGGGAACTGTCTAACACATGACGGAAAGACAGACAATTATTTATATGTTTGCCAGACAAAACCCACAGATAATAAGCACCAACTTAATTTTGTTTTTGAAGAGTCTTGTCAGAGAGGGGAACAGATGAGTTGCTCTGTTGCTGCTGCGACAGGACAGTCTTTATTCTCAGCTTTTTCAGTTTCTGTCACACAGTTGAACTCGTATTTCTGGGTGAATACACTAAAGACAGTCTAGAGGTAAATATTAAACCAATAACTGCAAGGTGAATAAAAAGCCTTTTCTGAGACAATCTTTTACTTAAAGTTAATTGTTTCAGTACATTAACTGCTTAAGCTTGAATTTCTGTGCTGCTGGAAACTTACTAACAAAATCTAATAAAACTAAATGATCAAACATGGCTTTCTCTATGTGTTCATATGTTAAAGGAGCATTTAGCAAATATTACTTGGAGCTAGCCTTCTGATCTGGACAGCCACGGCTTTAAGTTTAATGGAAATTTCCAACAGAACTACAGTTACCTCAAGAAAAGACATGTAAAAATAACTTTGCATATGTTTATCATAGCAATTCATCCTTACATGCTATTTTTCATCTCAAACGGTTAATTTTAGAATGGAGAGGAGTATATCTTGGTTTCTGTCAAGATAAACATTTGTGACATATAGAGCACAGAAAATGATCCAAAACGACAAAACTGATTTTGGAAAATGACATTCACTAACACAGCTAACAGTGAGTAATTCCAGGTTGGGATTTACCAGATTTGATTTGAACCATAAACTATTTCTTGGTTTACAGCTCTATGGAATAATACTTTAAGGCGACTGTGGCAGAGCTTCCATACAAAAAACTCATGCTAAAGACATAACTGTTTCCTTAGACTAGTAAACAGTATCTCTTTGTACTGATGACATTGTAAGAAATGTAGGCTTTTGATTAAGGACACTATCATTGAAATAAAGACAGATCACATTTTAAACTCAGTTGGATTAGTTGGCGTTAATTTTCCATACAGGTACTATGCTGGTTATATTTCCTATGGCTTGATTTTTTATAGATGCATTTCACAGAATATTAGGATCTCCTATTCACAGATAATCCTCCACTTCTGTTTTCCCCTCCCTACATGCATTCTCTGTACGGATGTGGGTGATTACAAACATCGCCAGTGGCAACAGGCAGGAAATGTCTTCAGAAATGCTGCCTTTATCACAGGTCCAAGGACTAAGCAGTTTCACCTCCTTTCTGTCCATGCTCTCCATGCACAGTTGAAATCTAATGCTGTCAGTCTGCACTACCATTAATTTTTTGGTTCACATACATTTTTTGGTTCACATACCTCATTTTCTACTGTCCTCCCCTTTGATACCGTTTTCTACACTACAGTTCCTTACCGTTGGTGCACAAACAGCTGAGCTAGGATTACAAACTCCTCTGACTTTGGACTCTGCCAAGAGTGTGAGAGCCCAGCATGAAGAAGCAGTTCAGTGATCCAAGTTCCTGTTGCCTAATCAGTCCTTTCACCCTAGCCAGGAGGCAGTCAAGCCTCTGCTGTGGTTTTGCAAAAAACATGAATTATATGGCAGTACAATGAACTATCAATTACTGAGCCAATTTGCAATGCTGGGAATCAACTCCCAAAGAATCTAAATGATCAAAGAAGAATCATAGGTTGCAAATTTTATTGCTGTATTTTTACTGGAACACAGTTTACTCCTCCTAAAATCCGCATTAACACAATAGTTGCATGGTCTGGAGCTGTTTAAACAAAACCTCATTCCACAATTCAACATTTCAAGGAAATTAGCCAAGTAATAAAGCATTTTCTTAAAAGTATTAGAAAAAGAAGAAAAAGTTTTGAAAATTTTACTTTTGTCCCTAAAGCCTTAAACTTTAGAAATCAACCATACAACATGTCTTTTCTAGATAATGGAAGATATTTGTAATGGATTTTACAATTAAGTGAATGAAAACTGCTATAGAGTCTGTTAGAGATTATCAAACCAGTATAAAGAATACACTATTATGTCAAACGTACCATTAAATTTCTTGTGCATTTAGCCTCAGGCATTAAAGAAGAAATAACATTTTAGGCTGAAATAAAACTACTCATTCAGAAGACCAGGACTTAATTGAACCTAGAGAGCAAAATGTGAAGGTAATAAATCAGCTAAGGGGATGCATATAGCATAATGCATATGCAACAATGCAAATAGCACTTGGTTTTCATTGTTATTTTCCACTCTACATCGTGTTGATGCATTGTTAAAATCGCTGGAAGCAGACAAAGCTCAAAGTTGCACTCATGTTGGCACGAATGAGGTTTAAATGGATGAATTTACAGATTTTTTTGCTGCTACCAGCCACAGCTTTCATAGAAGAAGTTTCGGAAAGGAAAGAATCTTCGGTCACTTTCCAGTGAAGTTAAATCTCCAGGAGGAATTTAGACAACATCGGACCATAACTGCAAAACAATATCCCCTGTAAATTCTGACAAGGCTTTGCCTTCGAGTATCTTGCTGAGCAATGCCCCTAACCCATAACTGGGAGGAAGGTGTGGAAAAAGACCTGCTCTGAATAAGACCAGAACTAAGTATGTCTCAGCAACAACATGGTTGGGGTTTTTTGTTTTGTTTTGTTTTGTTTTTGCTGTAGTGGGCAGCCAAAAAATTTTGCTCTTTTTCTTCTTTTCTGATAGTTCATTCTTCTTGAGTGTTCTCAGTGGGGTCCCTCACACTAAAAGGTCTCAAGCTTATTAGCCTTCTCTGAGAGCACTTGCTTCAAGCTGCCCGAGGCCTCAGAGGCCTCAAGCTTTTTTTCTGTAATTCTGCACAATAGGATCTTGAGCATTGAAGAAAAAAGAAGAGGTTTTGGATGGATGGAATCTCATTCTGCTAGTCTTAACATGGCTGTCATAATCCTACTGAAAGCAAGGCTCCTGGTAGCAGGAACCTGCAGTAAGAATCAAAGAAAGTGAAACTCCCCTAAATAGGCAGAGAATGCACTTCTACTCAGTCCAGACAAATAAGGAACACAATGGATTTACCTGATGATTTGAGAAAATAAAAGCAATCAGAAAAAATATGACATTGGATGGACAGATGCATTATACCAAAGTACAGCAGTTCTGTAGGATCTGGCAGGGGCAATGAACAGGCTATTCTACTGTGCGCAAGCCATGTAGATCTAACCTTACACTTACACAGGGATCTGAACATAAGGACTAAGATATGGTTCCCATCTTTGGCCAGCTACCAGTGCCAGCCAGATTTACACATACCTTTATAGTCCGGAACATCAGATTCTCTACCCCTTGAGCCCTCATGCTTTTGCAGCTCCTGCATCCCTAAAAGTAAAGATGCTGGGCTTCACCTGGCTGACTACTGTTAGTGCGTAGTGCAAGACAGTGACAGGCAGAAGCCCCAGAAAGGCACTGAGGATTATCAAGAGCTACAAATACAGTCCACAAGAGCTGGAAATCTGACTCCACAGAAGATGTGACTAAAAACCTGAAGAATAAATTCAACAACATGCCCAAATTAAAAGACATAAACAGATGTTTTACAAAATACACTCAGCTGTACTGATCTTACAAATGATGCACGCATGCTATGAAATGCTATGGTTGAAACTGAAAAAAAATCCCATAGCACTACTCTTCTGTGTGCAGCTGCTATGACAGACAGGATTATTCTCTTTATTATAGTCCAGCTAGTTGAAGATCTCTACTCCCACCCGTCCCTGATGGAAAGAGAAGACCACAGAAATTCAGATACATTCTTTCCTACTACCTACCTAAAATAGATTTACAAATCTGTTCATGTGTTACAATTACAGGATCACTCTACCTACGTGATATACCCATGCTTTCAGATTCACTAAAAGCTAACAGAGCTTTGTTCCCAACCGTCTAAACCATAAAATTCAGGTTCTCCAGTGTTTTCAGTGCTTCAGAAAACTGTATCCTTTCCTTACAACAGACCCAATACATTAGCATCTCCTGAGAACTGAAGGATCAGACAGTAGAGGAGGCACATACCATACTCTCTGCGTATGAACTATGTACTAAAAATACCGCAGGGTTCTTTCTCCACAGACCATAGATGAGTTTTTCAATCACAGTAACTCATTTCAGCAGAAACTACTCCCTAATGCGGATGGGGACACCACTCAGCAAAATGAGTATCATTTGAACTAGTCACCTTGATACCCTTAATGAAATATCCACTTACACCACGTTCAGCTCATCTGATCTCAAAACATTAAAGTGTGACTGCAAGAAGTACCGACAGGGAAAATGAGGTAACACCAATGGAGAACACGCCTTTTATCTATATCAACAATTTCTAAGAAAACAAGGTGCATGACAAGGAGGCAGGATGCCCTGATAACTAAAAGAGAAATTTGCCAGAGACTTCAGTGCTTGCATCTATCTCCGTATACAAACTTAGAGCCGTAGTGGCTTTCTTGCACAAGCTAATTAATTTCTCTATTTACATTGGTTTTCCAGAATATAGTATTAGACAAGGTGTCTTTATTTACCTGTAATTCCTTACAGAGGACTGTGAAGAGAAACAAGCTCTGAGGAGTCTGTAAAACTAAGCTATTTCCTGCTACAGAAGAACTCTTCCTCATTACCAGTATTTTTGCAGTGCAGTTTTAAATGAAGCAAGAGATGCTGCTTCATATTTCTCTGGAAATATTATTTTGCAAGCCAATAAATATAACTGACAATTTCTTAATCTATTGCCCCAAAGCTCTTTTCCATTTCAAGTCATCTTTCTTAATCCCATTTCTCATATTACATTCTTTGCTTCATGTTGATACCCTTCAAGTGTTATCAAATGTTTCCTTTGTTATCCTTTAGCTAGCCTGTATGTATTTAACCTAAAACCGTTCCTCATAAATCCAGGCTCCAAATACCTTTCCTGTGTATGCTGTTCTTCTCTCCATCTTTCCAGCTGTCAATATCTTTCTGCTAGTGAGACTTCAGCATGCTGAGTGACAGGAGACCTCTGCTTATTAGACTAAAATTGAATTGGTCTCCATTGCTGTCAAATCAGTATTCTAAATTCAAGCATAATTTGCTGTCACCTAGTACTTTTAAGTCTCTTTTGGCATTACTGCTTTCCAAGGTTTCTCTCACTTACAGGAATCTGTATCTCAGATTATTTTTCCCTTGATAGGCTTTCACTAATTAGTGTTTCTAAAATGCTTTTAAAATGGAAAGGACTATATAAATATTAAGTAACCTTAGCTGTAATCGGAAACATTCTCCATTACCATTGTCACATAAACTTGACATCAAGTTTATGCATAGTCCTTGGTCACGGGCACTTGATTTCCTAAAAAGCATTACTAACTGAATACATTAATGGGTAATATTTATGTGTAGGCTATGTACACATAAGAGCTGGGGTATGCATTGTATGTGTTACACACACAAAATACAGTTCAAACCATTCTGTTGTTTATGCATTTAATGTAAACAGAAACTTAGTCCAGTTTGCAATTTTGCATATGTATTTTACACCAATTTTCACTGTATAAACACTGTCTTACTGAATTATTGACTGCCTAGCAACGTCTGGTGCAGGGAATTCTTCAATACTTAATGAAATGACATTTGGTAAGTTTAAGCAGTTTAGGTATTAAATATTCAAAAAACAAACAAAAATACTCCTGTACTTTTGCTACGTAGCATTTCATATATTTGAGTTTAATATGTATCATTTCAAATGGTCTGTTCCACAACGAAATGCAAAGTATTTCTGTGCACTTTAGCACCTTTAAACCACAGGTAATTAAGAAGACTGCAAACTGTCGTTATTGCAGAGATGTTGTGCAGCATTCACTCTCACCACGGGAGCTGATGTATCATGGTGTCCTCAGGGTCTCACAGTTCATAGCTTGTGGGTTTATAATATAAAGCACATGCCCAGGGGGCTGATGAGCTCTGGGGAGACAAAGGAAGGAAACTGATCCAGATAATTTGTTAAAGGAGGCACTAAATAGGTTGGCAAGGTTTGCTCTTCCAAAATGCTGCATTCTTGGTCCCAATCCAATAAATCACCATAAAAGTCAATGGAATTCTTCAGAGATTTGAAGGTTAAATTTGTGTTTACATGTTTTCTTTGGTTGGGATCTGCACAGTCAACACCCTCCAGGACTGGCCTATCATTTACCTCAGGGTTTTTTTGAGTCTATCAACTTTTGACTCAGAAGGCTCTGTGACAATTTTTCTGCAAGCCTCACATTAAAGGAGGTGGATGGCGTATCTTCACTTCCACCTGTATGTTTTTCCAACCAAGCTATTTACTATGGGTCATGTTATGAGGCATTTTATCATATTCCCACTTTTTCTGGACTAGTGTCCCTCTCCAAAGTTCACCAAAGAAAAAAAAACAGCACTTAATCTTCTTGAAGACTCTAAGAAAGCCATTCTATCCAACCATCTAATGTTTTTTTGTATGACAGCTTATACTTGTTGAACTACACGTGGTGGTGCTGCATTACTGAGTAGTAGGTGTGTTCCCACTATTCCTTTCCACAGGTGGAAGCTGATACACCTGTGTCATATTTGCTAAACCATAGTTTCAGATAAACTGCCAGCAGATTGCTTATTTTGGAGATTGTTTAGGCAGAACAGCATACAGCCAATGCACCCGTCATGCTACCACAAGACCAAAAAAGGTGTGTTTGCCTCCCTTATAAAACACAGAAGGGAGCCCTACACTCATATAAAATGTCTAGACTCTGGATAAACAGTCACCAAAGCCAGTGCTGTTGCTGGTTACTGAATTACCATGAAGATGAAGCTGTACATTAATAGTATGCCAGTCATATTCAAGAATGAGAAGCACGATTAAGATAATCTTTGCCCTCCAGAGATTTGCACAGTCATCTACAGTCCTGAAGATGCAGCCACAGGACCAGTTCCCCAGGCTCCACTCGCTGGAGCAGACCTTCACAGTCAACCTGTAGGTGATCCTCAACCCAGTTCACCTCTTGACTCAAGCACATCTCACCTCCTAAGACCCAGATGGAGTGTACAAGGATTTGCAATATCTTTATCATTATTATTATTATTTATAATCATACACACCAGTCTCCCCAACATGACAAAATGCAGTTCACCAAGTTGCAGAGGCCTGCTCTTGCAGTTACAGTGTGCTCATATAATTCATGTATCATTATGAATTCAGGACAGTCCGCACAGACACAAGGGAAACTTAAGGTGAATCAACAAAATATAATGGAAAATGGCGTACTTCTACTAGATACAGATAGATTACTTCAGGAGTACAGTATATTTTGTTGTAGTTTCACTCTGCTAACTTGATCATACAAGTTCAACCTGCTTTATTTTCTACACATTGATACAGCACCTTTAGTTAATTATTACTCTCCATGCATTTTAGTGTGTTAAAATTACTTCAGATTTTGTTTCCTGGCACAAAGTATATGAACTATGACAACACAGCTGTGGAAAAAATTCCTCTATTCTCATGATTACACAAACAAAAAGCACAAACAATTTTTATTATATTACTATTCACAGTAAAAACTTACAAAGATGACAACAACTACCATAGTTGGTCTGCAAGGGATTTCTGTAAAAGAGATGTTTGAGGTGATCATAGCATCCTCAGCAAACATGCTGGAAAACTCATAGCCATTTAAAAAAAATGATAATGCTACATAAAACAAATGCATCTATCAGTAGTGATTACCTTGCCAGCTAACATCTACATCCCACTTTCTGTACCGTGGGAAATATTTATTAAAAAAGCCAACCCTGACATGAAAGAAAATCACCTGTTGCTGTTTCCACAAGCAACAGGTTTAAAAGACCTTGAAACTGGGACAGATTTAAAAGAATTTTCCAAGATTTT
>NW_009637141.1:27652-29635 GCF_000690535.1 Cariama cristata | reverse complement strand
GAATGCCTCTTCTCTGGCTGAACACCAGCTAGGCTCCTTGCTTGAAAATGGATGAGCAATCTTTAATCAAATTGCATGGTAGGCATCTGTGACAGATAGAAATATTTGGAAGAACTAGGAAAATAAAATCAGATCCATTCACACCAGTGACCTAAGCAGAAGCTTGAATTGAGATTTAAAAACATAAAAAGTGAACAAATGCACTATTTCATTCTGCTCATATTCCAAGTTAGAGAGGCATAAACAGATAAATATGGTAGTAAAATCAGTTTGCTTTTACTGCACAGTAAGCTCTTATGAATGACCAACTTCACTGCAATTTTTAAGGAATGATTTGTTCCTAGTGGAAAAGCCTGTGCGCCAAGTTTCTAGCACAGAATAAAATCTTTACAGTGGAGTTATAAATTTTTGAAAAGTGGGTTCTATGTACTCATATACATTTAACGATTACAAGGGCAGCAGGTGTCACTATAACAAATGATGTAAAGTTCAATTTAAACATCAGAGAACATACTGAAATACTTTGGAAATTGCCACAGGTCACTTTTTATATGAAAGAAAAAAAGAAAAGAAAAACCAAACTCCCCTCCCTAACATTTAATTTCACCCCCCATAAGGCAAAGTAAAGAAAACACAGACATAGATTCTTTGTAATTAACAGGACTGTAGTTTTACAGCTACATGGGCCAAGAAGTGAAAAGTTAACAAATCATTAGACAACATACATTGCTCTCTATGAGAACTGTAGCAATCTGCAAAATAGCTTAGGATACATGAGCATGAGGTCAACTGTTTTCAGTAGATAATTGTATGTATAAGCATCTTTACCTCACAGACAAGGCATGCAACATAACACAGGAATATTTTGGCAGCTTCAAAACAAACATATTTGTCTTCCATGTTATTTAAACAAATACAGGAAGTAAGGTCACTAATCACAGTTATGATTTAAACATTAAGAAAAAAATGGTGTGTATTTTCTCTGCTCCCCTCCTTCCGTTTTCCTGCAAGTCACCATAGTTTCCATAGCAGCTACACTGTTTACAACTTGTGTAGCCTCTTCCCTCTCCTTGCTAAGACTCCTTGATGTCACAAAGCACTTTAACACCTACTTAACTTTAAAGCTAAAGGATTCCTATGGGAGTGCTGGTACCCACTGTAGTTGCTTTGCTCAGTTCAGGGACAAAAAGGGAAGGCACAAAGTAATCTCAAGGAAAAAGAGGAATGAACTATCTGTTCGCTTAAGGATAGTCCTCCTTTCCCAAACTGTCCTTCTATTAAAGTGCTCAATTTTCAACATTACCTCCAGGTTTCACACAGGACTCCCTGCTCCTCCTAAGCCAGCGTTTGTTCAGGGTTGTACCTGGCAGCAGTCAAGTCCTATCAATATTGCACACTGATCAATATTTTACTCTACATATCGTCACCATCAAACGCTTAGCTGAATAATTCACAGCAAGAGCAAGTTACAGCTGTCCTCCTTAACCGGACACTCGGTCTTTGCTCTGTAGTCACACATCCCACACTATAAATCCATCCCACAGAGGTCCCTACGCAACATGACAGTGCTGTCCCTGCTACCGGTGTCAGCAACCATATGCAGCAGCAAACAAGTCATAATGGCAGCAATTTTAACCCACATGACTCGTGACGGCAAAACCAATAATGAAACAGCATCGAGTCCAGATGTCAGAGGTTATCAGCAGCATTGGCAAAACTTAATATGCAAGCAAAAATATTCTGGAAGAAGGTTTAAATGGAAGTTTTAGTTTTTAGTTTTCTCTTAAGAAAGAGAAAAATATAGTCTGTGGGGAGACTGGGTGTGAGACTGGAAGTGTGCAGCGGCTATGCATAGGGCCTGTTTCTTTTTTTGCTCCTTCCTCAGTTTACCCAGGGCTACTAAGTACCTCAAGACAGGGCCATCAGGAACCAAAGACCTCTTTATCTCAGGCAGCTTCATCATCTGCAGTGGTAGCCGCTGCG